>NC_136483.1:147539395-147741895 GCF_053919585.1 Euprymna scolopes
TTTCTTTCATTTCATCAAAAGTCTTCTGTGGTGTGCGTCCTTTCAAATACAAAAACCGGATCACTGCTCGACATTCAACAGGCTCCATTTCACACCTGACTCAGTTCAAACCTGTAAAACAGAAACCACAATTAGTTCTGAGCTGTAATTTGCCACATAACCCGTATAAATATAAATCATTGCACATGCAAAATTTCAGCTAGATCAGACAACTGAAAGTGGGTCAGGGGCATTACTTATTACACGCCCCTCGTAAGTACTCTTTTAGCATAGCTTAAGTTTCAAGATTCTATTGGTTATCAGAAAAACCAAGATTTTGATGCTATTTATTGAAGCAAACAAGGAATCAAAGAATAAACCTAACCTCTAGAGATTTGTAACGATATTTGGCTCATGTGAAAGCGACAGATATATAGAGGGATTTACTAAGATCATTGTAATTCCAAGAAAAAGCGTCAATTCCACATCAAAGTGGATTGGGATTAGCTTGCTACTTTTGCAGAGAAAGACATCTTTTTGACTGTAAATTTGAAGACCAGGCTAAATCAAGAAAACAAAAGTTGTTAGATGAACTGTGTAATCAAAAACAACTAAAGAGTCGAACAGATGAATTGCAGGATCAAGTGATTGATTTAGCTAAAGAAGAAAATGTTTTTGAATTCAGAATTTTAGGAATGTTTCTAACTAGATGTAATAACAAAAAAAAAAATAGAGTTTCTATCTTTTTGAGATGAGGATTGATGATTTGTATTATTTGGACTACTGTTCTCATCTCGAGTGTTATTTTCAATTTTTTGGATGATATAACCTCTGACCTTCAAATGTATTTTGCCAAACTTAGGAATCTTTTTCTCAAACTCTGGAATCTGCAAAAAATTTCAAACGGTACCTTTTATTTAATTTACGGGGGGTAGCATGCTCTCATTCTGTCAGCCATGACCAGGCATAAATCTTAATTCGCATTGTATGCTTAGTATCGCTTAAACTGAATATTAAACGAGGAGTTCGCGGTGTAATGGATAAATTACTAGATAAATTCAGTTCTAAATGAAACTCTTCCGGAGGTTGAAGGTTCAATCCTCAGTGTGGACGATACTAAAAATACAATTGCAAATTACTTTGGACTTCTCCCTGATCATGGCTGATGGAACGGATATACTATCCTTGCAGATTAAATAAAGGGTTCTGTTTGAAATTCCATGCAGATTCAGGAGTTTAACAGACAGACAGACAAACACACCTAAAGAAGATCGGAGGTTTCATCAGCTGAAACATTTTGAAAATAACGCTTAAATGAGAATCATCTAAATAATACAAGAAATGAGGAATATTGGAAAAGAGTTGGGGGAGAACAAAAGCTGTTTACATTGATTGTCATCTTGGCAGAAAAGCTTATATTAACTTCAAACAATGCTTGGGCTATAACATCTTACATTTTTTTTTTCATTTTTCTTATCAGTTTCTTCAAGCTGGGGATGGGGCATTCTACCAGAAGCTAAATATTCACCGCTAACTCAGATATTCCAACTAAGAGATCTTTTTAAGTTTTCTAGGTACATGGTTGTAGGAATGGGATAGTCATAGTGGCTGAAAACATTTGTGTCAAGATAACAGATCATCACGTCTGATTTCATCAATCTATCACGGCCACATTTTAGGTATATCAAGACTTAACAAGTAAAAAATGATAACATTCAAGAAATTGGTCAAAACTGATATAAATATTTTTTAATCGTAGCTCCTTACATCAAGTGGCTTCATGCCTTGTCTGGAGCAATTTCCATTAAAAAGAAAAATTTCAGAGCAAATCAGATAGTCAAAGTTACTAGATATGATATTTAAAAAAAAAAAAACAAACCCGAGGCAAACCCTAGAAAATGGGTGCGAAAAATAAACAATTGAAAATAGTTTTACTTTTTAAAAATAAATATTTACTAACCTTTAAGCCAACACAAATCGTTTACATCATTCATACCTCTAACGACTTCTTATAATTTTCCCTTTATTTACATCATTTGCCTTTCCTTTCACTATCTAAAACATTCATGTATAGATGAAAATAGTGCATAGTCAGAAGTAAGCAGAACAACAGCATAGATATTTAATCTATATATTTTTCTTTGTCTGTCTGTCTGTCCATTCCACTTATTTTTGGAAACTACCGAGTCGATCTAACTAAAATTGTGTATGGACTTTTGTCATGATGAAATGCAGCAAACTAAGTATTATGGTACTTGTTCAATACACAGTAAGGGATTAATAAGGATTCATCACCACAATACCACACTTACTTGAGAAGCGTTCTCAGAAACTACTGTGTCGATCTGGCTAAAATTTTATATGGACTATTGATATAAGGTGTAGCAGACTAAGTATTATGGTATCTATTTGATAGTTAATTAATAGGGGTTGGTATTTAATGCAAAAATGATCAAATTTAACCATATTCAACATCAAATTGGAATAAAGCATTCATTCCAAGTCAATGGCTATAACTTTGCCAGTTTTTAACGGACAAAAGGTATAGTAATAAATAAATTATACCTGCCTATTTCACAAAAAGTGATGATTTACTTAGACATTCTTCATTTTGTTTTTTTATTTGGACTACTTTTACTTTCAGACCCACTATAAATTACTTAAAAAAAAAAGAATCATTTCATTTTTAAAGTGCGTGTGATGGTGTTTGCTATTAACATTTAATGCAAATCGATACATCCCAACCACTCAAAAGACTACATTAAATTTAAATAGCAAACTCACTACACTTCCTAGGAATTAAACTAAGATAGTCTTTCTTTTAAATAATAATTGCCAGTCGGGTTGAAGGAAAATTATATATATATATATATAAAAGAAGACCAATTTCTAAGTGAAACAATGTTATCATATTCAGTTTAATGTCTATTTAATATGTTAGCATGTGTTGGGCGGCTTTTAGAAATTTACTCACAAATTAACCTATTTCTTGTCAGATCTTAAGCTCTTTCTCTCAAATCCATGCTGATTACTTCCTTTCATATTTTCTTTAATCTTCTGTTAACTGACCATGCTACCTCAACTGTTCTACATCTACTAACCAAAGAACTCCTCTATTCTTTCAACGTGACCAAACCAACAAAGTCTCATGTTTTACACACATCTCCCTATATAGGCCAGATTTAATCTTCCTCTCTGGAAGACCTGCATTATATCATTCTCACATCATTTCTGTCCATGCAACACATATCCTCAACCCTCACTGATCAAGTTCCACTTCAATACATCTGCACACAAACTCTTCAATTCATTAACAGCATTAATACTCCACTAATTAATAATAACAAAAGTTCCTTGAACTTACTATCACACCAACACCACCCCAATGGTGTCACCAAGGTAACAAAACTTCTGGACCATTTCAATAGGTTTGTCATCTAAATATACTTCCTTCATATCAGAGTTCTCATTCGTCTCTATTGTCTGGCTTGTTACTCACAAACTAGTTATCTCTCCACCTACCATTTCCTGTGTATCTAATGCATGCACGTACCACAAAAAATACAGAAGAAAAATACGGTTTTAACAGGGTTTTGGAGTCGAAAGTTTTAGTCAAAATCATGCTTGTAAGAATTCTAGGAATCAGAGTCAGATGTTTTTTTTTTTAATCTTACAAACATCAAGAGACAGTTGGTGCAAAGATGGGCTCCTTCTACTGTGCTAGAAAATTACTCACAAGTGACAATATCCTGTATCTCTACAAAGCTCATTCGCCCATGCATGGAATATTGTTGCCACATCTGGGCCGGTGCATCTACCACTACGATAGAATCCAAAAAGAAGTCTCCAACTAATAGGTCCCTTATTATCAACCAAGCTCCAATCCCTGTCCCATCACCACAATGTTGCATCCCCGAACCTGTTTTTAACTATTTTAATGAAATGTGTTTTGACTAACACATAGCACTTGTGCCTCCTGAATGTAAATATCCCCAATTTACCCAACAAGCAGTAAAATCCCACATCTTCACTATAGAGATCCCTAGGTGCTAAAAAAAAAAAACTGTTCTAATAGGTTCTTTCCTCATACTGCTAGACTTTGGAATTTCCTCACAGTCTCTCGCTTCTTTGAATGTACAGACATGCAGAAGTGCCCCTGTAATAACTCCTTATATCCAAGTGTTAATATGCATCATTTAAGGTGAATAAGTGTATAAAAAGAAAGAAGTTTGAATATTGAAAGGATTTAAAATAAGGAGTCAGAGTACAAACTTTTAGAATTCTAGAAGTCTGTATTGGAGTTGAACCCTATACTTTCTGACTCTGGTTTTAACTTGTTAAATAAATGTTATGTTACGAAGCGTATGGTGACAAGCAAAAAGAATAGACAACACAGGATTAAGATTTGAACGAACTCAACAATTTATTTTCTAATAAATAACACAGAATAATAACGAGCTGTCCTTGGGGTGAAGATGGCAGATTGTTGTTAGTTGTTGTTATTGTGGTTATAAGGCACGACGAAACCTTCGTTTGTAATAGTAGTAGCAGCAGTGCTGGTCTGGTTATAATCGTGTGTCAATAGCGATAGTTGTTGTTGTTAGAAGGCGCGACGAAGCCTTCGTTGGTAATGGTAGTAGCAGCAGTGCTGGTTATAATCGTGTGTCAATAGCGATAGTTGTTGTTGATAGAAGGCGCGACGTAGCCTTCGTTGGTAATGGTAGTAGCAGCAGTGCTGGTTATAATCGTGTGTCAATAGCGATAGTTGTTGTTGTTAGAAGGCGCGACGAAGCCTTCGTTGGTAATGGTAGTAGCAGCAGTGCTGGTTATAATCGTGTGTCGATAGCGATAGTTGTTGTTGTTAGCAGGCGCGACGAAGCCTTCGTTGGTAATGGTAGTAGCAGCAGTGCTGGTTATAATCGTGTGTCAATAGCGATAGTTGTTGTTGTTAGAAGGCGCGGCGAAGCCTTCGTTGGTAATGGTAGTAGCAGCAGTGCTGGTTATAATCGTGTGTCAATAGCGATAGTTGTTGTTGTTAGAAGGCGCGCCGAAACCTTCGTTGTAGTAGTAGTAGCATTGGTCGCGACAGCCGTAGCGTTGTGGTGATGGCGAGGCTGGTGGTCCTTCTGCTGTCTTTTCCTTGGCTTCGCTAAATATAGCAAGCACACGGACGTAGTTGTAGACAAACGGTTAGTGATGAAGAAATTGCCTCCATGTCAAGAAAACTGTGTTTCTTTTGGGTTGTTGTTTTCGCTACGGTGTGTAAGGCATCTAAGCGTTTTGCCCGTAATTTTGTGGAGGTAACCATGATCATGTGCCTCGACTTTGGTGCCATGGTAGCGATCGTAGCGTGAATCCCTACGTAGTCAATTTCTCCCCAAAGCGGTCAGGAATCATGAAACTTGAGTGGTGGTCGTCACGGTGACACGTGGCAGACAGTATGACGGCGTCCCCAAGTCAAAACGAGATCTAAATCATAACATCATAACAGCTCCCCCAGATCTCATTTTGGCTTGAATTGTCCAGTGCGGTCATAGTTGCATGTGTGAATAATCAACCCATGATGAAATCCTTAAACCGTTTAGGAAGCTGGCCTCGTGTTGACCGATTCCGAATCAGGTCCGATCTGGATCCGGACGGTAGTCGAGGGGTTTCTACGTATATGGGGTCCTGCAACACTCTGTGTGCCCCTGCCTTGGGTGGAAGCGTTGTCTCTTCGGTAGATTGACGAGTTGGGTAGGGTAGAGGAGGTAGATTGGGGGACAAATGTTTTGGACGTGGTATTAATCGGCGGACATGTGCCCGGTGAACCCATTCACTCTGGCCATCATCATTTTTTATCTGGATCACCATGCTGTTGGTCTTGGCCACTTCGAAGGTACCGATCCAGGGTAGGTGAGATGCGTGAGCAATAGCTGATTGAGGCCGGTGGATTAGTACCTTGTCACCGACTTGTATTGGTTCCTTATTCATGTCCTTGTCTAAATTTGGGTCTTGGGCGTGGTCAGCTTCATTGTTGGCCAGCGCGACGTGTCGATGAACTTGTCTTAACAGGGCATTGACCTGCATGCCGTAAGCCGTGGGGCTGGGGTTTGTGATACTGTTGTCGGGTAATCTTGGCAAACCAATGTTGGGCTGCCGACCAGTGATTATATAGTGTGGTGACGCTCCAGTGGCACTGTTGATGGTAGCATTCATTGATGAGATGACGGATTCGAGGACGTCGGTCCACTCACAGTCTCTATCTTCGCACAGCATGTATATGGCGTTTTTCATCGTGCGATGCTGTCGTTCAATGTTACCTGAGCTTTGTGGTCGCCAGGCACAATGTAATTCCTGCGTGATTGATGTGAGTTGGCAAAAGATCCTGTATACCTCCCCCGTGAAGTGGGTTCCGCGATCGGATGAAACAATGCGTGGTATTTCCCGGTGTCGAAGGAAGAAACTGTAAATTCCACGGGCAGCATCGATCGCACGATCTCTGGAACACGGCACAGCCGTAAGGTGTCTACTGAAACTGTCCAGCATGGTTAGGATGTAGCGTTTCCCCTTTGAAATTGGCATCGTGACGAAATCAATGTAGATGATTTCGAACGGTCTTTCTCCACGTTTGCAGTGCCCGGTGGGCCAGACCTTACGTTTGCCATAGTTACCCTTCCGCTTGGCACATGTTTCGCAGGAGTTGACATACGTCCTGATGTCATGGTCCTTGCATTCCCACCAGTAGCCGGATAGATGTTCGCGCATGCGGGCGATACCTGAATGATTGATGCAGTCATGGGCCTGATGCAGGTACTTGGGACGGAGTTTGTATGGTACGACCAGTTTTGGGGAATGATTGTTGTCCCTAATCATCAAGACAGATGTGCCGGGCTCCAGGTAGAACTGGTGGATGTATTTGTTGAGTATGGGGGCCCGATGGTCATCGGGGTCGATGTTACAGTTTTTGCTGGAGTTATTCGTCTGGAGGGTTTTGATGATTCTCGACAGTGTGTTGTCTGTGCATTGCTCAGCAGCGATATTGATATGGTCACAATTGTATTTTGTGGGGATGGTCGATGAAGAGTGATAGGCAAAGAACGCATCCACAATATTCTTGTGGTGGCGGGTGTTCTGAGGTGTGTGTGCTTCGGGGATGAGCATTGATCCATCAATTTCGTCCATACACCAGGATGGGATGTAAATACGTAGGTCCGAACCCTGGATTCGGAATGTTTTGCCTGCAGGGTTGGCGTCAGCTGGTGTGTTTTTCTTTGGCCATGACTTCTGCTGAGCATGTCGGCCCAGACATTGGATTCGCCCTCCACAAATTCCAGGACGAATTTATAGCATGCGATCTCTTCCTGCCATCTGCGGATTTTGGCATTGTTGAATACCCGCTGATCCAGATAGGTTAGTGATCTGTGGTCGGTGAAGATGACGAAGGGGCGGCTGTGTAGAAAGTAGTCGAATTTTGCTATGGCCCACTTTATTGCGTATGCCTCGCGTTCAGTTGTGGACCAGTTTTGTTCCGTGGTGTTAAATATGTGTGAAGCGACTGCTATGATCTTCTTCTTTCCCCTGTCATCTTCTTGCATTAGGATGGCCCCACATGCGGTGTCACTCGCATCAGTGGTGAGCGTGAAGAGTTGATCAAAATCAGGGAATGAAATGACAGGAGGCGAGGACAGTCGTTTCTTTATCTTATTAAAGGCCTTGTCCGCCTGCTCAGTCCATGCAAATGGTTTGCCAGCCCTATTCAGTTCATGGATGGGGGTCATGATGCTGGAAAATGTGTCCGACCTGATTTGTTCCTGTACCCGTGTCTCCAGGAATTGCCGTATCCACACTAAACGACCTATGAGGCCTTACAGTTCCTTTTTTGTTGTTGGAGGCTTCATTTCTATGATGGCGCGGACGTATTCGGGGTCGGCCTTGAAACCCTTGCTATTTACGATGCGACCGAGGAATTTTGCTTCGTTCGCGAGGAAGGTACATTTATCCGGATTCAATTTTAGTCCAAATTTACGTAGGGCGGTGAATAGTTGCTCCAGTGCCAGTATGTATCCTTCAAATGTTTTGGCGTGGACTAGGTTGTCGTCAATGTATGAGGATATGTTGGTGCGAGATGTAACAGTGGCCAAGGCTTCAGCTATGCAGCGGGAGAAGATTTGTCCGGCAGATGTGAGACCAAAGGCGAGTCGTGTGTATTGGTAGCATTTGCCCTTCCATGTGAATGCAGTTTTGTGTCGATCACGCTCGTCGATAGCGATCTGCCAATAGCCACTGCGAAGATCAAGGGATGCAAAATATTTATTTCCTTCGCCGATTCTGTGGAACAGGTGGTCAATCGTAGGTATGGGGTAGGGGTCGAGATCGACTAGGACCTTGTTGAGTGTTGCTTTGAAGTTGGCAACTACCCGGATTGCCCCGTTCTTCTTGCGAACGGCAAATACAGGGCTATTAAAACCCTTGGGGTCCTTGCATGGTTCGATGATCTCTCTGGCGGCCATGTGCATGATTTCAGCATCGACGTCAGCCTCGAGAGCCTGGGCGATTGGGTGTTGCTTCTGACAGCGGGATTGGCCATTGGTTGGTATTCGAACTGGTCTGATGAAGGTACCCTTTTCTCCCTTTTCGGTACCCATGATGTCGGCGAAGCGGATGATTAAGTCTGCTGTGGCCTCCAGTTCGTCGCGGTTTGGATGGTTGGGCAATGCCACACCCACATTACTCTGTAGCCAGTGTAGTTTTTCATTTAGTGTCTTGGGGCTGGGCTGTGTGAGTCTAGTGGGATGATCGATGGTGTGGGCTCCAAATGTGGTATCATCAGCTGGTATCTTCTGTGTAAGAGCTGGTAGTATTGCTGCCGTGTGAGTTATCGGAGTGGACGCGAGCGTGCGTCTGAATTCGATCGTTGATTTTTGGTGGTCGATTGTGTAGGAGTCTAGTGTGCTGTGACCAAGGATGCTTTGGCCGATCAGGATTGGAGATATAGCGGATGTTATCAGCATGTTGATCCCGTCGAACCTGGGTGAATCGTGGTTGCCGATGGCGATGCCACAATTAAGTTCGCCAAGGATATGGATGCTGCCGTTTATGCCTCTCACATGCACGTTGGATGGCGTTATTCGACGTCTGACCTCTTCAGGTATTCGAGACACTGGCATAATGCAAGTGGAGCAGCCTGAGTCCAACATAGATATGTCCGAGAACGTAGCTCCCTCGATCATGAAATGTGTGTTGACGAAAGGTGACTTCTGCGCCGAGTGTTGATGAAAGTTAAATATGTGATGGTGAGTCTGTTGGACCACGGGGTGAGCCATCACATCTCGCCTGGTCCGTATTGAAAATCCTCGGCCATGGTAGTGGGGAGAGTATCTTCCGGTGGCATATCCTTGTCGTCTGTTGCGATATATGCCTGGGCACGAGGTGGGTGCCGGTACCGACAGTTGCGTCCATGGAAGCATGCATAGCCTTTCATGTAGTTTTGGCAGATCTCAGCATCCTGATTGTGTTCATCATCCCTGCGCATCTGAAAATGGCCGCGAGTGCCAGTGGGTTTGGTGTTGCGCAGTGTTGTGGTATCTTTCCTTGCCTGTGGGCGGAGAGTTTGCCTGTTCACATTGTGTTCAGTTCGCCTGGTCCTTTGATCAGATCGTTGTGGCCTGTTTGCGTAGTACGCGATGGGACTATCATTGATTTCATCGTCCGTTTTGACACCACAGTCGATGTACCGCTGTACATCACTAGCTATCCCACCCGCCGTATAATGCATATCCATTGTTTTGACGATGTGTGGGTATAAGCTCGGTGTCCAGGCTTTCACCTTCTCACTCATTAGCATTGCACCCATGAGAGAGAAGACAGTATCTGCAGGTATTTCCCGTGAGTGGTCCGACTTAAATTTTGCCTTTATGTGTACTGCAGCCTCTCTAATCGTGTTTTCCAGTCGGCCGGCGAAATCTGTCAATCTCTCCCCATCTCGACGCTGCAAATCCCAAGCCCGGCTGAGGTGCTGGAAGTTTGTCATTTGGCTGCCGTGGGTCGTTATGAGGTATGCTTTGAGTTGCTCGAAGGTAGATGTGTCGTGTTGGGAGTCCGTCATTTGCTGGAATATCCCTTCGTTCAGAAGCTGTTTGCAGATTCTGAAAAACTCTTTTTCGATACTAGGGTGTGTACCGATTTCCGGCTTGACATGTATCATGTATGTTTTGTTTACATCCGTGATGAAGCGGTTAACATCGTTCCCGGGGTTGAACTTTTTTATGTCCTTTACCGAATCGTGTATGGCCTGTAATCTGATCATCAGATTGTAGTCGTTATTATCGGCTTTGGGCGTGTCGTTTAAGGTGGTCGATTTGAGGGTGGAGAGCATAATCTCTAGGTCCGCTTTTATTTCGAGGATAAGGGCCTCGTCTGGTCGTGATGTACTCGATTTTAGCTGGAGGAGTGCCGATTTCTGGTCTCTGATAAAACTGAGAAGTTCGTTACGGGTGCACCCTGAGTAGTCCATTCTACCTGTCGCACGCTTCTGACACCAGTTGTTATGTTACGAAGCGTATGGTGACAAGCAAAAAGAATAGACAACACAGGATTAAGATTTGAACGAACTCAACAATTTATTTTCTAATAAATAACACAGAATAATAACGAGCTGTCCTTGGGGTGAAGATGGCAGATTGTTGTTAGTTGTTGTTATTGTGGTTATAAGGCACGACGAAACCTTCGTTCGTAATAGTAGTAGCAGCAGTGCTGGTCTGGTTATAATCATGTGTCAATAGCGATAGTTGTTGTTGTTAGAAGGCGCGACGAAGCCTTCGTTGGTAATGGTAGTAGCAGCAGTGCTGGTTATAATCGTGTGTCAATAGCGATAGTTGTTGTTGATAGAAGGCGCGACGTAGCCTTCGTTGGTAATGGTAGTAGCAGCAGTGCTGGTTATAATCGTGTGTCAATAGCGATAGTTGTTGTTGTTAGAAGGCGCGACGAAGCCTTCGTTGGTAATGGTAGTAGCAGCAGTGCTGGTTATAATCGTGTCGATAGCGATAGTTGTTGTTGTTAGCAGGCGCGACGAAGCCTTCGTTGGTAATGGTAGTAGCAGCAGTGCTGGTTATAATCGTGTGTCAATAGCGATAGTTGTTGTTGTTAGAAGGCGCGGCGAAGCCTTCGTTGGTAATGGTAGTAGTAGCAGCAGTGCTGGTTATAATCGTGTGTCAATAGCGATAGTTGTTGTTGTTAGAAGGCGCGCCGAAACCTTCGTTGTAGTAGTAGTAGCATTGGTCGCGACAGCCGTAGCGTTGTGGTGATGGCGAGGCTGGTGGTCCTTCTGCTGTCTTTTCCTTGGCTTCGCTAAATATAGCAAGCACGCGGACGTAGTTGTAGACAAACGGTTAGTGATGAAGAAATTGCCTCCATGTCAAGAAAACTGTGTTTCTTTTGGGTTGTTGTTTTCGCTACGGTGTGTAAGGCATCTAAGCGTTTTGCCCGTAATTTTGTGGAGGTAACCATGATCATGTGCCTCGACTTTGGTGCCATGGTAGCGATCGTAGCGTGAATCCCTACGTAGTCAATTTCTCCCCAAAGCGGTCAGGAATCATGAAACTTGAGTGGTGGTCGTCACGGTGACACGTGGCAGACAGTATGACGGCGTCCCCAAGTCAAAACGAGATCTAAATCATAACATCATAACATAAATATACTAACAATACTTGTAAATATAGAAAAGAGTCATATACCTAAAGATAAAAATTTCATTATGGGTTTGGATTTGAAAGCAAATGTTGAAATAGCATGCTAACTTATTTTGTCGTTCACAGTAGTTTTAGGGGCCAAACAGGAAGCAATTATACAGCTCCAAACCTAAAACTATATATCGAAGAGAAAGAAAACAATAAGACAATACTAGAAAAGAACTATGGAAATATTTTAAAAGAAAAGAAAAAAAGCTATCCATACGCATTTCCAATTTAGGGGCAAACCTACCTGTTGTTTGTTGGCGAATTTAATTATAAATTACTATTTAGAAAACATACTAATGCCTGTTATTTGCAACCATTGGAATCTCATTGTTTTTTTTTCTTTTCTAAAAAGCTTGTCACCTGCAAGTGACAGTAGCTTAAACAATATAAGTGAAATCCGAGAGAGAGAGAGAGAGGTCCAACTCCAGTATAAGAAAATGTCTTTCACTTATAATAATTGATGAATACTTTTATGTACATTATTATTTATATCATGTTTTTCATGCTATTTTTTCTTAAATATACAAAATAAAAAAACTTGAGATTTTGTCCATCCAGCAATCACATTTTTTAAAAACATTTCAGAATTTATTTCATTTCAAAATATCAGATCTTAACTACTTTCAGAAATGGAGAATATTACATTAATAATAAATGATAAATTCGCAACAAATGAAGTGAATACCATTGCCAGAAATTGAAACCAAAACCTTGATATCTTCAGTCTGAGGTTCTACCAACTGACCTATTTGGACTTATAGAGCTTAAAATACTCATAGCTTTGGCATGACATCAAGTCATGTTTCAAAACATGAATTCAAACATAAACGACAATAAAAAATGAATAAATGAATTAGTAAACATTTATACAATTTATATATCGTATAATCCTCCCAGTTTAGCAAAAAATGAGCAATCTGAGAGAGCATATATTTGCGAGTTCAATTAAAAATATAATCCATGATGCTACAAATACAACGTTGGTGTTGTAATAAATATTTTTGCTTGTTTGTTTGTTTTTTTCAGACTATTGTTTTCAATATTTTAGCATTTATAATTAAATTTCGTTTTAGTAAATGTGCTCTTCAGCCTTCTTCAGGTGTATGATTCATTTATGTATGGTTCATTGTTTTTGGAGCTATTTTTTTTTGCATTTAAATATATCTTTATTTACATAGATTCATTATCATCATATTTGTTTTAACATCTGTTTTACACGTTGGCATGTGACTTTTAGAAATTAACTTCTAAACTAATGTCTCTCTCTCAATATATATATATATATATATATATATATATATATATATATATATATATATATATATATAGAGAGAGAGAGAGATAATGACCAGGTTTTTATGTATCCCCTCTTACTTTCAAAACCATCCTTATAACTTCCTCCCATGTTTTCCCTAGCCGCCCCACCCCCTGATTCTATGATCTCAACTGTTCTATATCTACTAACTCAAACACACTCATTCTCTCAATGTGACCAAACTAACAAACATCCTTTCTCTTTATAAATGTACAATTCTTTCTTTTGTGTCATTAATTCTCGTTTTTGTTGTTGTTTTGTTGGGGTTTTTTTTCCCAGCTATTTTCAGTTATGGGCAATTTATTTTTTGATATTGTATGTTTATGCATATAAAAACGAGGCCCTTAAAGAAAAACAACCCCTAGTTAATATGGTGGGCTTAATATAAGACTAAGTTGTCTTTAAAAATTTTTTTTTAAAAACTCCAAGTTTTAGTGCATAAGATTTTCGCCTTATTGAATTGTGTTTCTGTCCATTTCTACTGGTCCAAATCTGAGGATTTGTTTTAATTTACTATTAAAATAAAAAAAAATCTAGCTTGATCTCTACTGTGCTATTAATTACATTCCTTGCAACCTATCTCACAGAAGAGATGTTGCGAGTTTGTCTCTGCTTTATCGTTATTTTCATGGCCAGTGCTCGACTGAGCTTCAATCTATGGTCCCCCCTCGCCAAACTTTCACAAGAAACACTCATCTAGCTGAAAACAATATCAATAATTCCCCCACTCTTTATCTGTGCCTAAACCTAAACATAGATTCCATGAACAAAGCTTCTTTCTTAGAACTGCACGCCTGTGGAATTGTCTTCCATTTTCCTGCTTTCCAGCTGACTACAATATAGTTGTCTTCAAGTCTAACGTAAACAAGTTTTTGATGAGCCGTTCCACTTAAGTTAACAAATTTACTGAATTTCCATTACTAACGATTACTATATTGTCCAATTAACTACTGTACACTCTTAACCCCTATCCTCGAGTGGTCTCTGGGCCTTGATAAGTGGTTATGCCTATGTATAAAAAAAAAAAAAAAATCATAATGATAGCTGTTGAAATGGATCTTATATGAACAGTCAAAGTTGCACTTCCATGTCATTCTTGTATGTATTTTTTGAGAGAGGTAATGGCATTTTTCCCAATGTTTAGATTGACTTGATATAATAACTTTGATTACTTTTCATTTACAAGACGACATTGCATTTGTAAAGATTTTTTCACTTGTTCACAAAGCATGCAGTTACACTGAAATTTGGTTTCTGGGCCAATATCACATAAGGCAACAAATTATCTAATTTCCAACAAACTTTGAACGATCATAATTCCACAGCTACCAAAATAAATTTAGTAACATTATTTATGTTTCGCAAAGATCTAGGTACACACATAATTTTTTTAAATACAATTTTAGTTACAAAACATCATTCATGGAATGTGAGGACTAAAAGACAAAATACGGAAAGCAAAGCTGCCAAAAGTAAATCAAAGATCCACTTTCTGAAACGATTGTTTTCAAATAAGCGTTTTGGGTAGATATATAAAATGGTGTTCCTTAAATAATTAAAGTTTACATAACGTGAAATTACGAACTTATATTTCTTTTTCAAGGCTAAAACTGGGAAATTACCGTTTTTATTTTAACCACCAAACAAACAAAAAGCTTTTTTTTCTCTTGTAAACAAATCGACTTAAAGAAAAATAGGTGAACGAAAATTAGCATGTTGGAAATTTGAACACGAAAACTTTCATTAAAATGGCTAACTGCTAGCCAATCAACACGAGTAGAGGAAACAATAATGCGATTCTACAGAACAGAAGATGACCTGTTGATTTAAGACTAATCAATCTACCAAGAGATTTCAATGTACTTGAATCACACAAGAAGAATGCTGGGATTGGATGACAGATTAAAAAAAAAAATTTTTTTAATTTTTTTTACATGAAACAAAGACACCTCCCCACCCCCAAAAAACTAAAACATTCATATATATTCTCTATGAATGTGTTTTAGTTTTATAATCTTACCAATTAAAAAGAATGTATAATTCATATTCTATAACTTAGAAAATGAATTATATAATTTTTTAATACTAAATGTAGACTAATTTATGGTAACGTTATTATAAACCAAATCTATTCGCAAAATTTATATTTATATATTTTCCATAAAAGAATTGCATCCCCGTACTTGTTTTATAAGTACTTCCACAGAATGTGCTTCAGTGAACTTACTGAACTTGTATGCTTCTCCCTCAAATCATCCAGGCGTGTAAAAAAAAAAAAAAAAAAAAGTATTAGGACGGATAAATCCAGAAAAATAATAATTTTTCCCCTTTGTCAGAAACATTGCTTATGGAATGTGAGGACTAAAAGGACAAAATAAGGAAAGAAATTTCTATTCAGTATTAAGTTTTCTATAATACTATCGTATATCATATTAGAATTTTCAGAATGTGAGAGATGATATAATTATTTCCACAGTCAAACAACGTCACAGTTAACACGAGTCATGGTTTTCATAGCTTGTATGAGCTATGACGTTACTTGACTGGAAATAATGTGTGTGTATATATATATATATATATATATATATATATATAGAGAGAGAGAGAGAGAGAGAGAGAGAGATGGTAGCTCTTTTAGTCTTCACAGACTATGGATACCTACTGTAAGAGTGCCTGCACGTGGAATTTTTGTGGCAAGAATTGCACAATCTGTAACCACACTTTTCCTGAGTCAGCATTGTTAAATACAAGTAAAGGTTCAAGATGACTAGAAACAATGCCGAGATAAACAGAGAGCAGATACAGCGCCTAGAATTCTACAATGGTCACCTATTTGGTACTAGGCAGGCTCAATGTTCCTTAACTTTGGTGATCTGACAAGAACCAGTGTGTCAATGTGATTATGCCGTATTTATATATACACACACAAATAAACTTCAGTAGTTGGAATATTCAAATATATATATATATATCTCATTTTGTTGTTTTATAATTCTAAGAAAAACATCGAGTAATTTTTAACTTCATTCAATTTCTCATACAAGACGATTCTACTTTACAAAAGGTGATTTATATTTTTTGATATGGTTGCATCAGGGTTTTTTTTTTTCGTTTAAAACCAAATATGAGTCAGAGTTTACATGGTAAACAAAGTTCCAAGTAAATTGAACTTTTTGACATGACTTGTTTTACCTGTTTAACTCAGCAGATTTTCTAACAAAAATGCATATCGTGACGATCTTGTTTTTTTGTTGTTTGTTTTTTTTTTTACGTGAAAACCATTAATGTGCAGAGGTGGTAAGTTGACTAAAAAAAGTAAAGAAAACTTTTTAATAAAGTTTAAAAAAAAAAAATATTAAATAAAAAATAAATAAATATGAGTCATGATTGTTCAAAAAGTTGTTAACTCTGACTCCACATTGTTGTTACCTGGTATAAGTGTTAAAATAACTTACAAATGTAAAACAAAACTAAAAAAAACGCTAGAAATAAATAATGACTCAATGTTCAACACCCTTCTCAACTTCATCAGAATATATTCATGAAATTATTTTTATTGCAACATATTGTAATGTTTAAAGCTAGCAGTACATTATATAAACAATAATTTATGTGGCGTCTCTCCTAAAGAGCAAACTCTCTGAATAAAACCATTGAAACCCCAATAAGTCTCCATTGTGTTTCCATGCATGAGTAGATTTGTCTTTAGTTTAACAAAAGATTATGATGGATCAATGGCTACACATGCAAATACTAATGAAGAGAATGTAGATCAGTGACTGCGCATGTATGTAAAAAGACTGTTTCTTGATCACTTACTGGTGATAATATACATGTGCACAAGTGCATGCATTTGTTGGAAACGTGTGAATGGTTCGTTTAATATGAAAATGTTACATTCAGAGTAACAATTTGATCCTTTTGTGTTTCTCAAAGTAAGAATTTGATCCCCTTTTTCAAAACTTTATTCATTATACATCTAAATTAACAATGACAAAAAAAATATTGTAAAATCATGTTACTAATGACCAAGGCAATAGAAAGGGGTTATTATATTGCGCAAAAAGACTGATGAAAAGCATTTTTATGAAAATCAAATTCGTATATTTATGGATGATCAAAATAAGGTATAAGTTTTCTCTATCTCTCTGGAAAATTGGCTTAATTTAATAACAGCAGTAACGAAGATACAGACAGAATATTATGTTGAGTTTTTGGTGATATTTTTTCTGTTGATAATTGTATTCTGTATGAATTACTCCTCCTGGGAATTAAAAAAAAAAAAAGGTTGTCTCCCTTCATTCTATTCGCCCCCCCTCTCATGTACGAATACATGTATATACATATTTACATATATATAAATATAAATGCATACATACATATATTTGTTGCTTTACATATTTACTGAATTATTATGGATAAAATAGTTATCCATGAACACGTGTTTCGCTGTATCTATGGCTCATTTGCACAACCGACTACACAGGTTTTGTGGTTGCAGGATCAAACCTCTGTATAGTTAGGCATGTTGAGTCATAGATATGATGAAATATGTTTGTGGATATCTATAATAAAAGACACAGAATATTAAGTTTCGTTGAACAGCAGGGATAATTCCTGTTTGTTTTTCTTGTGATCTGTTTTTCCATTTGGCATTGTTCAAACGATCTGTTCAAGTATAAAAAGAAATTTACCATAATCATGAACGTTTTCAATTTCCATGAGTTTTGATGAATTAAAAACTGCATTTGGTGAATTTATTGAAAAGTCATTTAAAATCATTAAAAGTGCTTAACTACGCCTTCCCCCTCATTAAGCCTGATTGATGGTTGGTTTGTTTATATGAACTAATAGAGCTTCAATGATTGGGAGGTACAGGTTACAATATGAGATGGCTAAAATGGCAGTGTTTTTATTAATATGTTTCTAAATTTGTTTTTTGGGGGTGTCATGTGCTACAAGGTGTTAGTAGATGGAGCTGTTAGGGGAAAACAGGTGACAGGTTAGCCAGCGAGATATACTGGTTCTAGTCATGCCGATATACAAGTTATTTTTGGAAACATTCCTCTATAGGACACTTAAAAACATACACGTCATTGCTAGTTTTGAGCAAATTGTCATCGGGTGTAGAGTTATTACTTATTAGTGAATGAGTTGTTTTAAATTTTTTATCATAGGAGTTCCTTTACTCCATCCACTCTTTAATTCTTGCAATCACACAAGCAGCTGTTCCACCCTGTATGCCAAGGATGTCAAAACTTCTCAACAAGTTTAGAATTTTTTCAATCTTGGAAATGTGTTTATATACAATATTTCTTATTACTTTTTTGTTGATTTAATAATTAATGTGCATCTGGTTACAGTAGAATATGTTAATATTATTATTAATGTTTTTTTTTTGTAATGGCGGCTAAAGAATATTAGGTATAGATAATAACTTTGTTCTTTGTAAATGGTCATACTTTTGCTAATGACTAATAGTAGTACTGATAATAATCCTCCGCACTATAATAATAGCCACAGTCACTGCAATGATCTTACCTTCTTACTCAACAATTAAGACAAAGAGTGGGAAGGATACAAGTAAGTTTCTTCTATTCCAACTGAACATGATGTAAATAGTCCATTGTTTAAATGTAAATATCTTATTTTGATATTGTTGTAACCTTGCAGGTCGGTAATAATCAACATAAACGCAGTGATATAATTAACAAAAAGGCTATTAACAAAAGTGTGTTACAGAAGTACATGCCATAATTTTGGGGGCAATAATTGCTTCCAATCGATGTTTAGATCTAACTATATTTATTGTCTCTGGGTAAGTCCATTATTCTTAAAATGGGTAGATCAGCTTATCCCATAACAGAAATTAAAATTGCGACTATTTAATGTTTGCTCGATTTGTTAAGAAAAAAAATCTACTGAATTTCACTACAGGTGAGATATGTCCTCAATTTTGCTTCCAGTCTGCTGCTAAGGTCACAAAAAAAAAAAAAAAAAAAAAAAAATAATAATGGCTGGATCATTCTTCAGCAAGTATTTGGTTTATTTTCTACTTATATAAAGAGTCAGATATATCCAAAGACGGAATACTGCTGCTGCATCTAAGGAAGTTCTGCATAAAACACTCTTCTGTTTTGGTAGACTACAAAATCAACTGAAAATTAGTGTGTGTGTGGATTTCTTACCATCTCTACAACCCTTTTCTCACAAAAGAGATATTGCTAGTCTTTCTTTACTCTCACTACTTCTATGGTATGTGCTCGATGGAGCTCCAATCTTTTGTTCCTCCTTGTAAAACAATCATAGCAAAAACATGTCTTCTACCATCCGTCTAGTGTTAAATGGAATTTCAATGGACAGAGAGATTCTTTGCAAAGGATCCTTGCCCGTTAAACTGCTTCCTTACTGATTATAACTTAATCATCTTCAACTCAAATATCAACAAATTCTTGTCATAAACATCCCCATAAGTAATCAAATGCAGTTCATATCATCTAATCAATGTTAATATTCACATAGAGTTTCTCATATTTTGAATGATAATTATTCAGTTTCTTTAATCCTTACCCTGAGTGGTTCTTGGTCTTCATAAGTGGTGACGCAAATAGTAAGAAAAAAAAATCTACAAGTATAATTTGAACTCTCAACTTGACAATCTATAAAGTAATTTGATGTTCGTATGTACGTTATCACCTTTCACATACATTAAAATAGATTGCTCGATCAGTAAATGTTGGTTGCTGATTAGCCAGATGTTGCTAAGATCAATTTCTGATTTTACCCATTTTAAAATTAATTATTCTCATATAAAATTGTATTTCAATCAACTGAAACAGTAAAACATTAAATAAGTACATTTCAAAAATATTTAGTTAACAATTCTTTTTACGGTGATAAGACAAAGAATATTTGTTTTCAAAAGAATTAACTTGATACATTTTTTTTAAATAAATAAATAAATGTAGAAGAGAAATCTTCATTTTATTTATTTAAAGAACATTTAGCTGACAATGACAATTATTTTTACAAACAGGAAGAGTAATTTTTTTTATTAATAGTATTGACCATGGGAGACATTATTCCAAAAGGATTACTATTTACAGTAAATTACGGAGATCTCAAAGACAAAGACGCGTATTTACCAGTCTACCATCCAGCCGATCCTTCTCTATAGCTATGACACATGACCAATGAAGGCGGCTGATTGGAGGAAGCTGCTGCAAATCTTTAACAATGAGTCTCTCAGCCAGATCTTGCATTGCTGGAAAACTAGCTGTGTCCCAACTGCTTTTCTCTGCCAACACCTTAATAAAGTCTCTTCTTGCTGTCCTGTTGTAGCAACATCTTTGATGGTTTAGATATGTGGCTCGTCAACCAGAAAGAGAACTAATTTAGAATGTAATCATCCTCCTATCCCTGTATGAGTGATACAAGCATACCAGTGAATAGTTGAGGACTTAGACAACAACCATTAAGGAGGACTTATATGAACTCTCAAGTTCATAAGTGATTGATCATCAACAACAGAATCAGGAGTTATGCATTGGCTGCCATGATTCAAGATGTAGTACAGACCAGGGAAATAAATCAACTGAATCCGAATAGGGTTAATGCCGTTGCAACAACAAATTGATGAAGAAGGCATTATAGAATTTCCACAGGGTTCCGTTACTTATGTAATGTTCTAATCCTTCAATGTATGAATAACAAAGTGTTAGAAATAATGAGATTAATAGCTTACAGGTGTTAAAATAACAATCATAAACCAGAATGATAGTTCTTTTATAATGCTTCACTGAATATTATAATTTGATTGACAGATGACCTAAATAAATATAATCGTTTCTTATGTAAAAAAAAAAAAAAAAATTATGAAATGAAAATCAAATACCTAAAAACAGTGTTAATTGAGGAGAGATCCAAATCAGAATTACTCTAGGATCGGCTACAGAAAAGTTTCTTAACAAGAGAACGAGGAGATATTTCCATGAGCTACATTTTTTAAAAAAAAGTTAAGGGATAGGGGTCATGAGGATTAACAGAAATTTTTAAGACGCACAAAATATGAAGTATTTTGTAATTAATTATTATTTAAAACTAGCAAGCTCTTTGTCTGCTTGCTATCGATTCGTAATTTAAATCATATTTATTACCGGAAATCATTTAAATGAATTAACCGATGAGAAAAAAAAAATTGATTTTGTTTTAATAAGGAGGGAATATTTTGTGTCTATATTAAATCTTCTGTTTTTTTTTTGTTTTGTTTTTTTTAATTTTATCATTAACATCAAATTAAATCTCTCCTCTTTTGTTTATAATATTTAAATGTTCATACAGGATTATTGTTTGCTTTCTTTTTTATTGTTATGACTTATAATTAAAGTCCTATCGGTAATGTGTAAACTGAGAAAGAACTTGCATTGGAATAAAGAATAAAGTTGAAAAACACTACTTTAGGTCACAGCAACACTTATAACACTCAAGATCATCTAGAATGACAAGAACACTGCATGCTGATAAACTTAAAATCAAAATGATGTATTATCTGGTTATACCCACGCTTTTCTGTATGCATGTGGCTTTAAACCCTAGGAAAATTGCATTGCTTTCGTAAATTCACTGGGAAGTTCATCTGTTCAGTTTGTGGAAAGATAGTTGGACGCAATTCAATCTTTTATGGTACTTTTAAGCATTGGGTACACAAAAAGTGGAGTTGAATAAGATGGTAGATTGAAAGAAAATAACCAGTTTATGTGTAAGAAGTATAAGACAATGGAGACGGATGAGAACTCAGACGTGGAGAAAGTATGTTTGGATGGTGAACCTATTGAGGTTGTCGAGAAGTTTTGACACCATTGACATACAGGGTGGAGCAGATGCTTGTGTGATTGCAAGAATTAAAGAGTGGATGGAGTAAATTCAAAAAATTACTAACTAGCAGTGCGTTATCACTGTCAACCAATGGAAGAGTCTATAAGGCATGTGTATATAATGTGGTGATGTATGGAAATGAATCCTGACCAATGAGGTTTGAGGACATGCGTTGCATGCAGAAAAATGATATGATCATAAGACGGGTGTATAATGTGAGTTTTAAAGACAAGTTTAGTTCTGATAAACTTGGAGGAAGATTAAATCTGGACAGTATAGGGAAATGTGTGCAGAGGCGTAGACTGATGGTATGACCATGTCGAAAATATTGAAAGTTCTTAAATTAGTAGATGTAGAACAATGGAGGTAGCAGTTTCAGTTCACAGGTAATTTCTTAAAGCTGCTCAACACATGCCAGCATGTAAAATGGATATTAAACAAAATATGATGATTGACATTGCCTTTGTTTTTACTAAGCATTCACCGCTTATCAAGACCAAAGGGCCATTCAAGGACAAGGATTAATGAGTGTCATATACAGGGTGGTCAAAAAGTCAGGTAACATGTTAAAGGTAAAAAAAACAATATGATCCATTATACTCTATTCGTTTAATATTATTTCTTGGATGAAATTTTTCCACAACGATGGATTGGTCGCCGTGGCCCAGTTGAATATCCAGCCAGATCTCCGGATCTTACCCCTCCTGATTTCTGGCTTTGGGCTATGTAAAGGATAGCGTTTATGGCAAGAAGCCTGATACAATAGCGTCTTTAAAGTTATTTATTGAAGAGGAGATTGCGCGGATATCAGCTGACATGATTACACGTGTTACACAATCAGTGGTTAATCGCTTCCAGCGATTGATAGAGAGAAATGGACGACAATTAACAAAATAAACATATTTCATGTTTGTTTCATTTTATATTTCAATGTATGGTACTTAAATATACGTGTATTGCTAATATCGTTTTTCTTTAAAATGTTACCTGACTTTTTGACCACCCTGTAGACTAGAGGTCTTTTCTACCTGTAGATTGAGACACCATCATGATCAGCAATGGTGGTAATTGGATAGGGTTTGTATGTTTAAGAGGATAACTTAACAAGAACATATTTACATTGGATTTGAAAAACATGTTATAGTTAGCCAGGAAGTGGTTCCACGATACTGTGTTCCAAAGACAGACAGTTCTAAAAAAGAAATTGGCTCATAGAATCTTGGTTTAGTTTTAGCACTAATAGAGAACAAAAGAAATTATTGACAGTTGGTGTAACTAAAAGAGTATTTGTTGCAAATGTTTTACAGGGGGAGACAATAGATTGAAGCTCAGTCAAGCACCGGTCATAAAAATAACAGTAGAGAAACTCGCAACATCTCATATGAGAAAGAAAAGAGGAAGTATGGAGGCCAGCTCACTAGGTCTCATTGAAAGACAGTTTTATACCCTGTGATGGCAAGAAGGAGTATTCTTAGCAGCTCTTTCTCAGATGTAGCAACAGTACACCATTTAAGACGTATTTGGCTCTTGTATAGGTAGAGAATTGTGTTGAGAGTGCCATGATTTCTTTCTGGAGCGGTAGAATGATCCAATCATTTTTTGCAGTGGCCTATAATATATATATATATATATATATATATATATATATATATATATATATATATATATATGTCATTTATGACATAATCTCTATAAATTATATCATAAATGAAGAAGTGCAGAACAGGATACTGTAAGCAAGTATGAAAATCTCTTGAGCAATGTGAAAATGAAAAGCAGTATGGGATGTCAAAATGGAAAAGATTTGGCAAGAAAATCCTCAAAAGCTCAACGCATGGAAGTGAAAAAGATAAGACATCTCAAAATGTGTAGGCTTAATACTGAGGGTCACTGAGAACATCAGAGGAAAAAAGCTATTTACCAGGTCATTTATGCTTCTAACTCGTCAGGCTTTTAGTAGACAAGTTCAGAAGATAGTAATTTTTCATTCAGCAAAATAGTGGTGTCCTTGTATATGTCAAGCATGTTTAGCAAAGTTATTGATCTGTACATAGGGCATTCTACATCAATACACCGGGTGAATACCACCTACTCGGTTTCCCTCCGAGTGGATAACATTCAATCGCTTGAGAACCAAAGATGGTCGGCGGCAGTGTGATTTGCACTAACTGGGATAAATAAATGACCTGGATCAGTGCGTGATGCACACGACCAAATAAGCAGACACAATCTTGAAGAGTACGTTCTCTAATCTGCACTGAACAACTATAAAAAAATCTGATAAAGCTGGCTCCATTCATGCTTGACTGACTATAAGACTTCCTGTTGCAGGTTTGATTTCTATTCTGAACCTCACGTGGTCTGATTCTTTTGTAGATCGTTTTTCACAATAAAAAAAAAAAAAAAAAAAAAAGTAAAAGACTAAAGTTTTATGATTGTATTACTAATATCAGAATATATAGGTTTGTATTACTGTACACATAGATTCGAAAAAGTTGTCAAAAATCAAATATATAACAAATAAATGTTATCAAAGGCAAGATAAGTTACTTTTCTACCTAACTGGACATATTTTTGTGTTTTTATTCAATGTAACATGTTTATTCAGCTCGAAAAACAGTGTTTACCAATGTATTGGAAAATTCAAGATGGCGCCTCACTCCCTCTTTAACACTGTAAGTTTGGGAAAAGGTGTTATAAATAAAAAACTATACAAAATACGGTTAAAAACCCGCCGAATATATGTCAACCTATGTCACGGTAACATTTATTAAGAGAGTTTTAACAGTATTTTATCCAATTCTTTATTTACAACACCTTTTCCGAAATTTACCGTGTTAAAGAGAGAGTCAGACGCCATCTTGAATTTTCCAATACATCGGTAAACACTGTATGGTTTTCGAGCTGAATAAACATGTTACATTGAATAAAAACACGAAAAATATATCCAGTTAGGTAGAAAAGTAACTTATCTTGCCTTTGATAACATTTATTTGTTATATATTTGTTTTTTGACAACTTTTTCGAATCTATGTGTACAGTAATACAAACCTGAATATATTATAATTTATACACTAGAAAGAAATTTCTTTTGAATATATGAATACTATTAAGATGATCCAACATTGCTCAGGATTGAATGAGATTATCAGTATGCTCATAAATTTTTATTTTTTTTATTTTATTTATTTTTTTTTTTTTGTTACTGCTCCCTTCCCTCCCTCATTTTGACTCCTAATATAGTTGGGGAAAAAAAATGAAATTTGGAAAAACTGAATGATTTTCTTATACAGGATTTAAATTTCATTAAAATCGGGTAGCTGAAGTTTTAAGGGAGTTTTACCCTCATTGCTCCTTCAAGGGAGAGTGAGGATTTTGGACAACTTTCATTGTCTTACCCAGAAAATTTTATAGATTTAATTTCAATTTTATTTGTATAAGGGTTTTGTCTTCCTAGACCCTTTTGAGGGGCACTTAGAGGTTTGGTACCACTGTCATTATTTTCTCCAGAAAATTTTACATATGGATTCAGTTTTAGTTTTTATCTGGATATTCTAATCTTATTTTCTACAGGGAACACTCGCATACACATCTATAGAAGATAAACAGGTTGAAACTTTTATCATACACAGTAACAGATAGCCCACTATGTTTTTAATTTGTGGATCTGTCATAAGGTTTAGGTTAATCTGGGTTATCTAATTTTTCCTTTTAAAAAAATTATTTAATGTTGAAACATAATATATATTGCATACAATTCATTGACCATGATTTAATTAATTCAACAATTAACTGAACACAAATTGTTATTTTAACCATAGCTGAGGTAGGGTGAGACGGAGTTCTTCATACCTCCCAACTACAAAACTGTTAAAGGTACTCCTTTATTTATATAAATGACTAGCAGGAAGACCTGATGTTGCCCAAAATTGAATGAGAATCAACAAATGTTCCACCCTCCCATATTTTTATTGCCATCAAAATTCATAAAAATCACCCATTTTTCAATCAAATCGATTGGTTGCCTGCTTTAGTTAGGGATCCCCTCCCTCCCGTAGGGACCCCCTCTCTCTCGTAGTGTACTAGGAAGAAGCTTCACATTCCATTTTGTAGTGACAGTTCACAATACATTGTAGTTTACATTGCACTGTAAAGAATTTATTTTTGGTTTTATAAAATTATCTGAAAATAATGGCTTCACTTAAAGTTTAAAACGCAAAAGTCAAGTATCATGCATGGGTCAATTGTGCTCTAAAAAGAAACATTCATTTTGAACGAGCCCCTGTCTTATAAAAGAGTCTACAATTGATTTTATAGGCTGGGACTTTCTGCTTGTGTGGCGATAAAACTTCTCAAATGCACTTGTGATGTTAGGTTGTATAAAAGTGTTAACTTTGGTCAAAATTGGACTTCCTTCTTTAATTGGATTTTTTTTGATACTTATTAGACATATTCCAGTACAAAACCTATTGTAAGAATACTTCCAGACACATCAAGTACCTTTGTGGGAAATTTCAAAAAGGTCAGCTCAGCCGTTTCTGAATCCATAGGGAATGAACCCACACAGACAAAGTTCCTTTTATATAATAGTAGAGAGAGATTTAAATTGTCAAAAATTATACATCTCTACACATACACACACACTTATAAGATAGTTATATTACATATTTTTTGTTTCAGTATTTACTTCAAAACGAATACTTTGTATACAAATATACTTATGGCAAGTGCAATTCCGTTATAAGCATGTTTTTTTATACATTATAAACATAATTATTTTTCCACAATCAAATACCACAAGTCAGCCATCAACAGGAAATTGTGACAAAAAATAATTATATACTTTCCATTCAATTTTCAGTTCTCTCGCACTCTCATCTGCACATGCATTGAGATGAATAGAAAAACCAATAGAATAAAACTATACATTCAAATTAACAAATAGCGTTATTATTAAAACACTTCCTCAAATAAGTAAAGATATTAATTTAAGATTTTTTTTTACACAAAAACACATGCATGTTGACAGAATCAAAAACGTAGATAGAAGCAATTTCTTTTTAGAAAGTATTATCATAACAACTGCTGCAGACCCGTGCTAGGGGTCACAAATGAAAGAAACCACAAGTAGTGTAAAATGCATAAAATAGAATATGTATTTATCATAAAGAATACAGGAGCCACTAAAGTGGTATGAGAGGAACGTGTTCGTAGCATGCGGTTAAACATGGTATGAATGTCTTCATTTAATCTCTGAAACCAGTGGTATTCATAGGACTGGTTGATTCCACTTCGTACTCAAATAGGGGTGATTTGTGCCCTACAACAATAACAAACCTAATTTTGATGAGTATGATATAAATAGCTAATTGTTTAAATGTAAAAAGAAGTGCATTTTTTGAATGCTTCGGTTGACTAAAAAGTGTAACAGTTCTCTCCATATGACAGAACCAGTATTTTCATTTATTTTGAAAGCATAACCAAAGGCATTGTTTCATATAAAAAATATTGGTTTTCTTTTTATTGTTAATTAGAATATTAAAATAACCTTTCAATTATCATTAATTAGATTACCCATAGAAATTCAAGTATTTATAATTAAGAGCCATGAAATGACTAAACCAAATTGATGATTACATCAAATAAAATTGCAGACATTATTATATATACATATATATATATACATATATATATATATATATATATATATATATATATATATATATGCACAAACACTAGAATTCTAATTTTGAATAGAATTTTTGTGTGCATGAAGGAGTGAAAATGGTCTATATTTGAACAATTAAAGTATTTCAGAAGAGTAATATTTTTTGTAGAAACAGAATTGGAATAATGTAAGAATTATTGTTTAAGATAAAAAGCTGCCATGTTTTTTTAGTGTTTGACAATAGTATTTAGATATTCAATAAATTGGATTGACAACAGCCAATCAGAACACAACCGAAATAAGTTACTAAACTTGAAGTGTTCTGTATTTACTGAGGCAAGTTGTACATCTGAAAATAGAGTGGAATAACAAAATTAAACAATAATTGTCTAAGCCTGGAAAAGTATACAATTAACATAATTCCTGGTGATTGTGATCCTATGGTGTCCGAATTTAGTGAAGAAAATAAAGATCATGCAATATATATATATATATATATATATATATGAGCGAGATAGAGCGAACAGAGAATGTAGGTCCAACAAGAAAAAAAAATGTATATTTATAGAAGTAAGATAAATACTAGTGATGGGACGATTCCAATACCCCCCCCCTCCATTTCGATTTTTTATAAATCTCGAAATATTTAACTATAAAATTGTTATTTTATCCCGATTACTGTAAAAACACATCTTAAATGTCCCTATCTTTTTTCAAACGTAAAAACACTTGTGAGGGGGTAGTCTAGAGATTTTAGTCTTGCTGGAAGTTAACATCAATAAATATTTATTACTACAAGCAATGGAAGAGGTTTCTTAAACCAAAATCAAATAAGAAAAGATAATTTAAGGAATCGATTCTGGCATCAGAAAATAGGCTCAAATTTTTCCGATTCCGATTAATCGTTGCAACACTAGTAAATACCATCTTTATTCAATATTTTTAAAATTCTTGTTTTTATATTTTTAATTTAAATATCAAATATGAAAATAGAAAATTTGGGAAAATATTGAATAAAAATTTTTAATTGGCTCTAGTCTCACTCTTAAATATAATTATATACACACATACACATTATAACTTTCTGTCCTTACCAGGCATTGCCCAGAGTATTTATATTTGAATTTATGTTTTGCATTGCCCATGGAAATTTAGTAACCAAAGATTATCATCAATTTTAAATATTTATGAAAGTTAACTTGCATAACGACATTCGAATTACTTCTTTTTGTTAATCTGGTGGATAGCATAGAGTAAAAAAAAAAAAAAAATATATATATATATATATATATATATATATATTAATGCTTAACAAATGTTTTGAAATCTGATTTTGAAAAGTTGTATTGGCTCTAGTTTTCCCTTTTATTTAACAGTGCAATCAACAGTGTCAAGTGCCAACAAACTCACATTTATATGTAAACTAGCGGGGGTACCCGGCGTTGCCCGGGTGTTTAGGTGTGTGTGCTCGGGCGCGGGGTGTAAATCAAAACAAAAGAATAAGCGAAGTAATCACCCTGTTTAAATATTATAAAAAAAAATAAAAAAATAAAAAATAAAAAATAACGTAAGGCAAACGAACAATGTTAAAATTTCTTAAAATCGGAAAAACAAAAATAGAAAATGCGAATATGATGGGAAAAAAGACATCTCACACCATGATTCGAACTCACAACCTTTAGATAAAGTGTGCAAAAAAAAACTGACACGTTACCCGCTCGGCCAACAAAGAGCAATTGAAACACATTTGAATTTATTTATTTAAGTATTAAAAACAGAACCGACACGTGCCTGCAATAAAAGTTAATTCTGCTACTTCTATTTGACCTCATTATGAGGTCAAATAGAAGTAGCAGAGTTAACTTTTACTGCAGGACAGCTTTTGGGTTTGTTTACCCAACTTTGGCTGGTTGTTTCCCGAAAATGTTGGGGAGAAGGAAACCAGCTCCCCATTGTCCAGATTGAATAGCAATTGTCTGATATAAGGAGTTTGGCCCCACATTGATCAAAGCTGATTGCTTCTGGACGTTCCCTGGTGCGATTACCGGGAACTGCCTTAGCTTTGAATTAGTTTCGGTTTTATACAAAAAAGCTGAACGAACACAAGACAGGCTGAAATAGCAATAATTTTGTAAAAATCGACGTAAATAAATCTAGACGCAACGCGCGTTCGCAAATCGTACATATTATGATCTAGAGGTTATATAAACAATTCTAAGTGACAGTACCCCCCCCCCCCGGGACCATTGGCGAAAAAAGCCTTTGAGACATACAAAAAATGCGCGCGACGCATTTGCCTTATATATATATATATATATATATATATATATATATATATATATATAGCACTATGGTGTATCTTTGTTTACATTTTATTTCCACACTACCAAAAACCTAAGAGAAGTCTGCTGGTTTGGGTGTCCATTAACTATTTCAGGTTATGAGACATACAAATCATAAAATTGATATGAACAATCCCCTACCTATACAAATTGCCCAAAGGGGGGTTATATTCGTCTTTTTTTTTCTTTTTTTTATATAAATAGGTCCATCGGCCTGTCCCCCACCCTATAAATCAATAGAAAATCACTTGAACTCTCTACCCTGTTCCCAAAACACAATTGTATTTTAATGTCATAGAGCTTAGTTCTTTTCTCAAGTTTCCATGACCTATTTCGTGTACACCTGACTCATCGAGCATGGCTCTCTTCAGGTCACAATACCTACACAACTAAAACTAATGCACCCCTTTCATTAAATACAAAAGATAATGAAAAAAATTACTATGCTTATGTTGAAAAAGCTACCAACTCCTATTATTTTTTTTATTAATAATTATCACCAAGTCAAACAGGCCTCTAAATAAGACCCTATCATACATAGTTTTTTAATTAATCTAAAATTGTGTATTTTTTATGTGTGCATATGTCGTATCTCTTGTGTCAACATAATTTTGGTCACTATACATTTATTTATTTTTATTTTTTTTATTTACAATTAATTATTTATTTAAATCAAAGTAAAACAATTTTTAAAAATCCAATTTAAAACAATTTACTTAGGAAATTAAATCCCCTACAATGCAATGCATTTCAGTTTCTCTGTAAACAAGCCAGCCATTTTAATATTTTGTTAATTGTTTAAAAATATATATATATATATATATATATATATATATTGTGGTCCTACAAAATTTTAAAATGAATTTGAAAACCTTCAAAATGATAAATAGAGTCATTTTTAGCTTTAAATTTCTTAGCAAATCCTCATATATTTGGAAAATATTTACATTCAATAATTTTCTAAATAAAAAGTAAAAGAACGTTACCACAATAAAATTAACGACATTTTATAAGAATCTAGTTTAATTAATAATAACTAAAGGATAACGTAAGAATTAAATTTATAATTCACAATAATTTTTTAAAATAATTTTGTTAAAAAAATAAAAAAATAACTGTACAAAGACTCTGGGTAGATACATCTAGTATTATGCAGAGTGGAACAAAATGATCTGACCCATGTGTAGAGTTTGATAAAATCAAATTAGAACAATTAAAAAAATATTTTTATTTTCCAATGCTATTTTTTTTTTTTTCGTTTCAGGTTACCCATATGAATTTGAGTAGGCCAGCATTGCACTTTCGTAGTGGAAACGTTTATCAACTAGAGCACAAAGAGCATTCCATACGTATTTTGGGCTTGATAAATATGATCCTGTACCTACTCAAAGCAATTTTATTATGAATTACCAAATTCAGAACTAATGGATTAGTATCTAATTATGGACAACTTTCCAGAACTTCTGCAACAGTATATGGACAACAACAGTAAACATGTGATATAATTTTTAAAATAAAGCAAATGTACATTTGAAAAATAAAGATTATTATAATTTGCTTTCATTAGATCCTATAAATGTGTCCGTTCATTTTTCCCTACTCAGTATAATCCCACTCTTTATGCACCCAAATTCCCACCATTAGTAATGTAAAACTTCATGCAACCTTGTTAAACTGGGAGTACATTTTATATTATGATCTTTTTCTTTTTACGCTTCCTATAATTCTATTCGCCATCTTAATCAACAAGCACTTTTTCATGAAAAAGTACAAAATCACAAAAAGTTACTTAAATTTTGAAATAAGATGGTTTTTTTCTTCAACTAAAAGTTTTTATTTTTATTTTACTGCAAATTTTTTCTGGTCCTTTCAATCTGATATGATAAATAAGATGAAATAAAAGTACTTTTTTTTATAATTAGCCAGAAAATTTCTGGTATGACTTTGATTATTGCCATTCTGCTCTCATCTTAACATTCTTACAATGCTTCAGCTGATGTAACCTCTGATCTTTAGATGCATTTTTTCAAACACAGGAATCTATATGAATGTTAAAACTAAGATCCTTATTTAATCTACTACAGGAAAAAACATGGGAGAAAGTGGTAAGAATGGACTTGAGAGAAAATGGAATGGCCTGGTCAGAGATAAGTTAGTTTGAAAGTCAATTTCTAAAGTGGGTGTTAAACGGAATATGATGCCGTCAATGATAAACATTGAAGCTGTATATGTGTAACCAAATGTTTTGAAATATTTACCATCCATGTAGCAATGGTAAGTATATCTACTACTTTATTAATATAGCTATTTCTTGCTGGTAACCAAAGGTAAGGGAGTCGGATGAAAATAAATCTTGACTCCGGACTTTTTTTTTTTTTTTATCAGACTCTTATAAAAGTTGTAGGCTCCAACTCTACCTAAGCGGTGACAAGATGTCGGGGGGGGGGGGGGATACTAATAAAAATAAAAAATATATAAAATAAAATCCAGCAAAAAATTGCCAAATACTATCCAAGACACACAACCTCTGCTGGTAACCTTCCAATATGGCATCTTGTATCCAGCAATAATGGATTCTGCACTCACTGCATTTGTAATGTAAGTGGATATAATTTACAGTGAAATGTTAGATGGTTCTCCCGTCCTTTCATACAGACATTTGACCTATTGATTAGAGGATAGAGAGAACGAGGAAGGGGTAAAAATTATATTGCTTTTTTAAATAACTATAGATTAAAAGCTTTTCAAAAGATCTGAAACATTGCAAAGCAATGATGCTCACAATTTATTGTTGTATTTATATCTCAGTGTACACCCTTCTTCAAAAATGATGAAAAACATAATTATGCTTTGCCAGTGTTCATACTAATATTTATATAAAACTAGTGGAGGTACCTGGCGTTACCTGAGTGTTTGGAGGTGTAAAAGAAACAAAAAAAAGTGTTAGTAGTCAAGCAGGCTCGAACTCATGATGCGGTGACGTGAAGGCGGAAAAGAAAGTGAAAGAAAACATGACATCTTATCGCTATGCTATGAGGCCATAGGAAGTGAAAAACATTCAAATTTAGTGATGTCAATCAAAAAGTTGACTTGCTAAGTGAATGAGTTCACACAGGTGCAGAAATGAACTTTGGTTGAAGGCCAGTTCAGCTTTCCGCCATTTCATTTATTTGTTCCCCTATGATGTTGGAAAAACCAAGCTCCCCCAAAAAGGGGAATTCACAAATGAATAACAATTGTCTGATATGAAGGGTTTTCCCCACATTGATCAGAGCTAATTGCTTTCAAGACGTCCCGGCATGAAAGACTGCTGAAGGCTTTGCTTTCAATTAGTTCCACTTTTATATGAAAAAGCCGAACAAACATGCGACAGAACGAAAGAGCGTGAATTTTGTAAAAGTTGCTCAAACAAAAGATATAGACAATCTCCGTTCGCAAATCGTAGATATCACAATCAAGGGAGTATATAAAAAATTCTAAAATATAGTAACCTCCTCCTCTCCTCCCGAGAACCCCAACGATCCTTTGGTGGATATACAAAAACGCGTGCAGTCGTTTTCTCTTTTATATATATATATATATATATATAACATCTAAATCAGTTTGTAAAATAAAAAAAGAAAACGTCTCAAACAGGAAAATTAAAAGAAAAAATTTGGACACTACAGAAAGGAAAAAGAAAAACATCTTGTGGAAAACTATGCTTGTTTTTTTGGTTTTTTTTTTACCATAATTGAGCCTTGATAATCACCCAAAAATTAAAAAAAATACTGATAGAAACACATCCAATGTCACCAACAGTGTGACACGAAATGTTACCAATAGTGTGAAAATGTAATGGTCTACCAGTATTTTGTTTAATTTTCAATTTTTTGAGCGATCATCAAGGTTTGACAATGGATCAAATTTCAATCATTTTGTTTTTCATTTTAACTTGATAGGCTTTACACTATCTTTATTTATAATAATAATAATAATAATAATAATAATAATAATAATAATAATAATAATAATAAAAACACTTTAAAATAAGTTAAAACACACAAAAAAAAAAATTATCCAGATATAAAAGTTAACTTAGCTTGCGTTTGGTAAAATTTATTTGTTCTGAAAAATCATCTAGAATCCTTTTTAAGTCAAACATATCTACTTTTAGAAATAAAAACAAATGCTTTAAAATCATTTTTCTAAATGCTTAAAACATTTATAAAGATTCCTGATCAAACAATCCTATAATCTTTCAAGCTAAAAACAGTCTTCCCAATAAACTAGCGAATAAATGAGTTGGGTTTTCAATTTGGAACAAAAGAATTATGAATAAACAACTTGACACATCAACAAACAAATGGGTCATGCAATGCTAACTATCATTCATTGTTGGAAAAATCAAGTCTGCTTTCATATAAATAAACCATAATGATGAATATTTTTTGAACCATGATCAAAAGGAAAGGTAATGTGTTTCTTAACCATGGCCCAAATAACCAAAGGAAAAATAGGACATTTCGTAAACTAGCAAGTAAAATTGTAAAATTTTAGTAAATTTAAATATCTGGACTACTGGATCACATCTGATGGAAGGTGCACTACTGAAATATAAAGTTGTATTGCTACAAGCCAAAGTCACCTCAAGAGACTGTTATTAATCATGGCCAACAGAAACATTAAAATAGACACCAAATTCAGAATACTCCGAACGTATGTATGGTTTGTTCTTTTATACAGTTGTGAGTGCTGGATAAATCACTAACAACACAAGAAAGAGACTAGAGGCAACTGAAACTTGGTTTCTGAAGAGAATTTAGATATCTTGGACAGACAAGAAAACAAATCAAGAGGTATCAAAAGTGGCAAACACAAAAAGGTCTCTAATAAGAACAGTACGAAAAAGACAAGAAAGCTGAATAGAACAGATTAATTTGACGAGAAAGATCGTGAGTAGAAGAAGCAGAGGACGACAATGAGAAACATATGTTGACAGTCTGAACACCTGGGCAACATAAAAAAATTATGAACAACAATCAATTCATGAATGTCTTGAGGGAGAGATATAGATGGAGAGTCATAGCCGTTAATGCCTGTACCACTTGATGATGAGTAAACTAGCAGGAATACCAGCATTGATTAAGTATCATAAAAAAATGTTTAAAAAAATACCAACAGTAGTATATTTTGTTTCAGGATTTCTGAGATTATTTGGAATTGATTATTTGGATTACTATGCCCATATTGGATATTATTCTCACAATGTTTCGCCTGGTGCAACCTCAAATTTTTATCAAGAGAATCTTGTCAAACTCTGGAATATAAGTAATATATTAAAACACCATTGTATTTATATTAATTTATTTTTATTTCGGACTATTATTCTCATCTTTAATAGTTGTTGTTTTTCATCTTTTATTGGTTTGTTTATTCACAACGTTTCGGCCAACTATTCCTCTGGCCTTCGTCAGGTGGTAACCGCGATGGATAGGAACTTCGACTCTAACTGCATTCTCAGCCATCACTGCCATCCGTAGTTGTTGTCGTCTCACCACATTTTTGGCCAAGTAAACCTCTGGCACGCTTTGGGTGGGATTGAAACTGCTATCTTCAGACAATGTTCATCTGGAACTGTAGAGATTCAATGTCTATCAACTGCGCCATGGGCCCCGAAGGGCGATCAAGGTTGGATTCTTTGATCTTATAAATCCACGTTTATTTATTATCTGATCTTCCATAGTCGGGTCCGTACCGATTGGTATATATATTATTCCTTAATTGGAATTCATTTTTTGAGATGAGCATTATATATATTAATTTATTTTTATTTCGAAATAAAAATAAATTAATATATATAATGCTCATCTCAAAAAATGAATTCCAATTAAGGAATAATATATATACCATTGTATTTTTCGCGTTTTAGGTCATTATTTGAAATTTTAATACTCTTCCTTGTTGGAATCATTATTTTTTAAAATGAAGAGTGAATTACATTTTTAATGTAAAAAAAAAAAAAAACAAAAAAAAAAAAACATGCAAGAAAAATAAGAAATCGCTAGTTAGAATAAAATATTGATTGCTATTCAAGCGTAATATGACAAATCTAATATATAAGTATTCTTTGGTTATCAAGCAAAATACCTTTATATATTTGATAGTTCTTTGAAAATTGAAAAAAAAAAAAAAAAAGTCACTGATTTTACATATTTGTATGATTCAAGTGATCTCTCCATTTCTTATATTTATTTCTATTCGTTTATTGAACTCGTTTAAAGATCTATCACATGAAACTTATCATTAACGAATGGTATTATTTTAGCACATTTTACTAACGGTATAAAAAGTAATATTAACTATCACTTTCTCATACCGGTGTGACAAATGGTGTCCCTTGAGAATGAAGTAGCCTCCACAGTTGTTTTTTTTTTTGGACAAAAGGTATAAAATAGTGGCCTAGATGAACTCTACAACAAAGCATAAAAGAACAGCATTTTTAACTACTGACAATAATCCAAAGCAAAAATATCTCCATTACCTTTTGACCAATATATCCTATCGAAGCAAACGGAACTACTATTTTTCCCTACAAGAATTTCCTTTGCACAACATATTTATCAATAATCCAGAATTTCTTTACATTAAGAGGCAAAGGCAATGGACAAAACTCCTCATATTTCTACTCGCTAATCCACATTTGCTAAAAGATGGATGGAGAAGCTAAAATAAAACTGCCAGTCCAGGCAGAATATCATGTCAGAGTCACCAGTCTAAAATACTGCTATGATGTGTTGGAAAAAAAAAAAAAAAAAAAAAGAAAAGAAAATAGCAATTTTGTGTGTTTCTATAGGATATATTTGGTAAAACAATGAAAAAATATTTTAAATAAATTACCTCGGTTAAAATTCTGACATAACAACCGTACGTCATGTTTTTTGTCTAATCATTCTACAGCTTTCTTAAATAGTAATGTAATGAATATTAGTATATCAGAGTTCCTCGTCACAAGATGATTGGTTAAGCCATAAATACAGGCTGGTAGAGACATTGAAAGATATGCTGAAAGCCTCATGCTAAGACTATTATCATCTCCAACCACAAACACTTATTCAGTAAGGCGATTTACTAAATTATGACTTGAATACTATAGCCAAGACCATTCAGTTACTTCAAATGAATATATCCTTTTTGCGAGACATAAAATAGTATAAAACAAATTGAGTAATCTTTTCTTTGTTTTTCTAATAATCTAAAAAAAACAAACAAAAAAAACAATTATGATACATAATTAAAAAAACAAAAATAGCTGATATGCAAACTATTTGTCTTTAAGGCCACAAATGACATTAATCGCTGTTCCACTTATATTTTGTAGGCATAATCAGTTGTGTAAATATCCTTAAAAGACACAATGAAGACAGAAAGAAATGAAATTTAAAAAACAGTAATCTATAATAGAAATCTCACCTGTCTGTTTAAATGTATGTATGCTTGCATGTCTCACAAAAATTTTCAACAGAGGCGACGGATTTTCACAAGATCAGTATCATTTTGAAGCTCGACCCTTTGGACGAGAAATATCAAAAAATTGGTCAAAAACATTAATTCCCTCACACTCAATTAGGCAGTTTTCTACAGACAGGGAAGTTTTTTTTCGCTGACATTTTTTGCAAGTCATTTTCAACTCTCACACATACGATGTCGCAGAAAAACCATGGTAGGCACATTGGTAAGACAGTTTTTTTTTTTTCACCTCTTTCCTCTGGCGCGTTACAGGTTCGAGCCTGCTTACCACTTTTTTTTTGCGCTCGCAATTTTCCTTCTTTTTTTTTTCTTTTGCTCAACCAACACCCTTAAAGAACTTGAGGTTTAGTTCAGTTCAAATTCTGCAGAAGCATAAAAAAAAAAATTCACTGTGATACCCCATTAACAAAATAAAAATATTTTACAGATTATATATATATATATATATATATATATATATTTATTTATTTTTTTTTTTTTTACATAGTGAAATCATTCTCTTATATTTCTATTCTAGCCAATGCTGGGACACTGGTCCTGCTAGCTAATAATAAAATGTTAAAAAAAATAATAAAAAAGCTAATATGACATAAGGTGAGTGCAAAAAAGAGTTTCTCAATCAATCCAGAGCATCATCAGGGCTTCTTGCTAGTTCAAAATAGAGATATTACACTATGTTCTAACTTCAACAAAAAATATACATGCATATTATATTCCAATAATCAGTGTAGCTACCATTGATTTTACAGGGTACTAACAATAACAGTAAAAAGTTGAGCATCAACAGAACCACTCACTCATATAGCTGTGAAATTGAATAATTAATAATCAGTTCTTTTTAGCTGACATGGCACATCAAACAAAATAGATAGGAAGCAAAAGAAAGGGGAATTAAGCATTAAATACTCTTTAATAAGATTTCTCAGATGAGGCATTATTACTTACAGATTTCACCCTGATATCTATCGAGTTAATCAATGTCTGTTTCCCCTCAGACTTTTTTTCTTATATACTTTAATAATGCATTGCATTTTCAATAATCGGGTGATCCCATCTTAAAAAAAAATGAGTGGAAGGTGATAACGTACATGTAAACAGGAAAGTGCTTTAGTATATTACTATATAGATAAAATATGAATACAGGTGAACAATCATGTAAGATTGTATGTTTATAAATCTAAAAGTCTCATCCTAAAATGTCCTACTAGACAAATTGCCAAGTAGATAAATGTGTTGGTGTTGCATAGTTGAAAGGTAGCCAAATACAAATTGGTACCACGTTGCGACTTTGTTCTGGTTTGATGACAAGTTTGATAATGCTGACGATGGTCCAGCAACCATTTGCTTCTTTCAGTCCACCATGTTGGATCAGGAGGAATGTGTTTGTAGAATTGAGAAGGTATGCTTTCGAAGAAATGACAACACCTGTTCTTATGGTTCATATGATTTATTATACTTCTCTGGGAAATAAAACTAATGAATCTAAATGATCTAAACAACGATCTTGCCAAGGTCGTATCAAAAAACGTTTCGTCTCTATTAAAGTATAGAAATCCAAGAAAAGAGACGCAGAAGAGAGCAAAACAAAAGCAGAAGTTACCTTGCTCTGTTCTGATATCATTCCCTCCTATCTCCCGACTCTTCAATTACAGTATCTAATATTAGTTAGGTATTTTAGAATTAGTAATTGTGAAATTATATGAAAGAAATAAGAAAAATATAATACGAAAGTGATTGTGTAATATAGTTAAAAAGGGAAATAAGGTGTGACCCCCCCCCCAAAAAAAAAACAAAAAAAACAAATAGCCAACAAATAACTATTACCGAAATCTACAAAAGTTAATATTCTAGTAATCTGTCAGTTTAGAAAAGTTTCAAACTATTTGTTATTTCAAAATTTGTGGCATTACTAGAAATAAGAAAGAATGGTGTTGGATTTTTCTTTTTTTTAGGTGATCAATTATTTCAAGTTTAAAAGATACAAAAAATAGATAAAAATAAAAATAAAATGAGCTTACAGTACCATTAGCCTTAAGCCTGGGGGTGGTTTCCAGGCAGAATAGGTTAAGTAATTTTATTTATTTTAAAGTTTAAAAATATAAAGCAATAAATCCTGTATGACTTTGTATTAAACTAAGTATCCTATCCAACATTGTCTGGAATCCATTATTTTCACATTTGTTTTATAATTAAATTTATGTATTTAGATTATGAACCATACTTTTTGGTTAGATTCAGCATTTAAGCTAAAAAGCAAAAAATAAATAAAATAAGGAGCAGTAACTCATTAAAATAACAGTATTCCTCCTTAGCTAATTTTTTAATGTTTCCATATTAGCAAACTGCTGAGCCAAATTAAGTATTAAAAATAGAAAGAAATTTTAGCAAAGTACATTAGTTTATTGCCAATAACATATAACAATAATAAATTAAAAATGGCTAGTTAGAATCAAAGTTTGTTTTTTCAGCTTAAATACTATTTAGTTCCAACTCTCAAAATCCGGCTGACATAAGTACATAAATCAGATCAGATTAGATAGTAAAAGTGTCAAGATCTAAAGAATAGAATGTATAAGAATCTCGAAGGGGTCGCTGAAGGTAAACAATAGCCAATGAGCAATATATTTATTTATGCGAGCAAAGTAATGAATTCTGGTATATTTAATTTATTTTCATGTCTCTGTTTATCTCAATAAAAGAAAGAAAAAATAATGTGCATATTCATTTCAGTATCTTTTATCAATAGAGATTTTGTTCATTTGCCACAATTTTTTCTAAACATAATACATTGCAGAATTTGTCTCATTAAAAATAATGGAAAAAATTGCATAAATAGTAACTATTAAATTACTAACAAATAAAATGGATGACATCATCGGAAATTGAGACCTCAGCCTGAGGTTCTACCAACTAATCTATTTGGACTTTCTTATAAACAGAGCTTAAAACATTACTTTCAAATAATTATATGAGGGGTGTGCAATATGTAATGCCCCTGACCCACTTCAAGTTGTCTGATCTAGCTGAAATTTTGCATGTGCAATTATTTATATCTCTACGAGTTATGTGGCAAATTACAGCTCTGAACTAATTGTGGTTTCTGTTTTACAGGTGTTTAAACCGAGTCAGGTGTGAAATGGAGCCTGTTGAATGTTGAGCAGTGATCCGGTTTTTGTATTTGAAAGGACGCACACCACAGGAGACTTTTGATGAAATGAAAGAAACTTATGGTGATAATGCCCCATCATATGACCTTGTAAAACGCTGGTATCGTGAATTCAAACATAGCCGGAAGTCTGTGGAAACAGCTCCCATACTTGGTCGCTCCCCCTTCTGCCATTGATGAGGCATCTGTCCGTCAAGTTGAGGCTGCCATTTTGGAAGATTGGTGCATTACTATTCGCCAAATAGCCCAACATGTCAAGATTAGTACAGGGTCTGTGGAAACTATCATTCATGACCATTTGCATATGCATAAGGTGTCTGCCAGATGCATTCCCAGGTTGCTTACACCATTCCAGAGTGAGAACGCGTTGAGTGCTGGAGGATGAATTTGTAGATGTGCCAAGAAGATGAGTCAAAGTTTTTCAAAAGACTGATTACACAAGATGAAACCTGGGTCCATCACTGATCCAGAGACCAAAGCCAAGTCAATGCAGTGGAAGCACTTGGACTCACCACCTCCAAAGAAGGCAAGGGTGCAGCCCTCCGCTGGCAAGGTCATACTCACAGTCTTCTGGGACCAGGACTGAGTAGTGAGGACAGATTTCCTGGCAAAGGGTACCACAATTACAGGAGCCTATTATGCTTCACTTTTGAAGAAATTAAGGGAAGCTATCAAAATCAAGAGGCGGGGCAAGATCAGCAAAGGTACCCTCCTTCTGCAGGACAACGCTCCGCTCCACAACTCGCATCTCGCTAGATCAGAAGCACGGGTGTGTGATTATGAAATCCTTCCCCATTCTCCCTACTCTCCTGACCTTGCACCCTCTGACTTTCACCTCTTCCCAGCCATGAAGTTGTTTTTGAAAGGAAAGCGTTTCCCAGATGATGCAGCCTTGATTTCTGAAGTCACATCGTGGTTGGAAGACCAACCCTGGGGTGTTCTACAAAAACAGTCTCCAGAACTGCATCAAACGATGGGAGAAATGCATAACTCTAGGTGGTTCTTATGTAGAAAAAGACTAATAACTGTGCCAAGTTTCGTTGCTCTACTGCTATGAATTCAAACAATAAAAAATAAATAAATGAATGAGTAAAGTTATCAATAGTGCTGAAATTATTTTAATAGTCCAAAATTTATTTTGCTTTAACTACATATCATATGTTGGTCTTTTACTATTATATAAACCTCTCTTAGCCAAAATATGCAACTGGAAAAAGCACATATTTTGTAGTATGAAAAAATAGGATTAATAAGTTAAAAAAAAAAAAAAAAAAAATGTGAGTATGATTTTAAAAGACATCCAGTGGTGAGGCCTCATTTTAGTGCTGTGAGGAAATGTGAAGTTGCCACTTAGTTACCATTGCTTCAAGATCTACTTTGCCCCCCCCCCCCCCGAGTGCTATTAGATCAGGCTGTCTGAAGATACTGGCTTCCTGATCAAAAATGCACCAAACATTACAGGCGACCAAGGACTGCCTGTAAATTTATATTACCTTGACACTTCCTTCTTTGGAGGAAGCCAGTTCAACCAGCCTAGGATGAATGCCATACAACAACAACTGGATGCATTTCAATTTTTTAGCCTGACTGGTAAATTTATTTTACTCACTGATGAAGTCCCCATTCCATATATCATGAAAATGAAATCATGAAAAAGTTTTGAGATGGGCAGAAACAATTGTCTGCAAATGAAAGTGTTTTAGGACGATATATGGAATATTGTTCCTTGAATAAAGGATTTACTGGAAATTATTTTAAAAGTCCCAAACTATTTTGGTTTAATCATGTATGGTACGTAGTTTATTTACAATCATATAATCAGCTTATTCTATCCAAAATATACTACTTAAATAAAAATGTATAAAAAAAAACAACAAAAAAACCAAAAAAACGAAAAGAAAACTTTTATCATTCATTATTAGAGTAAGATTCTCAAGTTCAAAAAGATACGTCTGAAGAGGTTGCATCGGCCGATACGTGAGAATAACATCCAAGATGAACACAGTTGTACAAATAATACAAATTATTAATCATCTTAAAAATTCCAAAACAAAAAAGGTCACAAATACTTGCAAACTTTACAAATGAGAGTAAAAAAAAAAAAAATCTAAAAGGTCATTGGTGAATAGAGCAAAACAATGGGGGGGGGGATTTACAAAAGTGTTCTGAGAATAGACAACTACTAATGAGATGACATGAAACGCTATTTGCAGGGAATAATATAAATAGCGAAAAGAGTAAGAAATAAAAATCACTAACAAACACTTACTCAGATGATGCAATAATCATAATAGAACCACAAAGAACTGGTTTACGCAGAGGCGCAGCGCAGAATGCACTAAAAGATTTTTTTTATATTCATAACACTCTTAAAAAGGAGCTGTCAAATAACACAGAAATGATTACTGCTACTAGTTTATCTTAAAACAATAGAAATACCAGAGAGAAAAATAAAAATAAAAATTTAAATATAAAACAATCGTCTCTATATTAATAAAATTATGAGATAACTTCTGTGTTTCTGCTTATCAACTTTATTTGATTTACAGGTTTCTTTACATCTTCTATTATATAAAGGGCAAACATCTGTGTGTATGTCTGTCTAGCTAAAAGTCCAAAACGATAAAAGAAATATCCATAAAGATGGTATATTCTTGAATGAATAAGTAATCTCTAAAATTAAAATGAAAATTCAAAATGGCGTAATGAAAACATAAGGTATTTGTAGTTTCTCTTCCAATTTTTGGATTTTAATCATGTCAAAACGCATTTTTTTTTCCTTTTGATGGATAGATTGTTACTATTTCTTCTGACGAGTTAAGGGCAAAATAGATTCACTGATTGATATAATAATTAAAGGATTTGATTTTGTGCTACGAAACAGATACTGTCAACTGAATTAAAGGAATAAATTTTAAGATGGTCAACATGATCTTTGGAATATAGACGTTTGTTATTCATTCACAAAAATTAAAATGATTTATTTTTGGGGATCAACTGGGTCGGGTTTTGTCAGGGTGGAGTGGGGGGGCATCAATTTTTCAAGCATTTTGAACTTTATTATATAAAGAAGATGGAAATGACATTTTTCGATGCATTATATAGCAATACACGCAGACAATAAAAGGCTTTGGATAATCACAGATTTCAAGGGGGTTCTGGTAAAATAGTCATATTTTAAAAACCAAAGCACTTTAAGTCCTCAAAATACCACTGTTTTGTTCGGAAATGAATATATTTTCAAATGAATTAATGAATGATAATGTATATTATATATTTTAAGAGTTTTAAGCAAACAAAGTGATAAAAACATGAACATCATGAAACAGCGTTTTCAGTAAAGTTTTGTAAAGACCCACCCTCACCCCGACTTTTATATGCTCGTATCACATTTGTGTTAAGAATTTTGTCTTGAAATTTGGAAATTAATCAAAATGGATGCCGCTTTTAATAGTTTGGGGTGTCTGAAATACTTTAAACAACTCATTTTTTTTTTTAATCATGTTAAAAATAAGGCTTCAACATGATGAGTATCGAAAAAGTTTTGAAAAAACATTTCTTTGGACCCACTGTTAAGTACAATTTTTTTTACTGTTTTTTTCCATTAAAAGTATAATTGTATGTTGTTTTCCCCTGTGGTAACTAGCAATTTAAAATGATGATACCGGAAAAAATAATTTCAATAAAACTATCTGTAACAGTAGCAGTAATACTATTAGCAATAACATGGTTGTAAATAGACATCTTTTTGTTAACTTTTTATTCCAGAACGAATTTAAAAAAAAAATTTTTTTAAATGAAAATATGAATATAAAAAATGTTCTTACATGTTTAGTTCAAGCTATTTTATTATCAGAATATAATTATTGTAATAAGAGCTATTCGATTATCAGAATATATAATTAAAGTCCAATCAGTCCAGCATTATGAACTTTGTTCAACTTGCAATTTCTTGCATATTTCTGGTCAAATTTAAAAAAAAAAAAAAAACATTTATATGGTTGAAAAGACAAGAAAATAAGCTTTCTAATTAATGTATAAAAACTTGCATGCACTTTTATCCATTGCATTAGTTTTTAATGGTGAAGTAAAAAAAGGTTTTGTTTTTAACAACTGGAAGTGTAAAATGATTTATTTGATTCACGTGTGAGAGCGATACCCCCACCCCTCATATATATATTTTTTTTAATTTTCATCTCTTTTTACAATTTTTTCAGTTGATTATTATCGAATGAACCCTAATCCATCTGATTATCAAAAATCCATATTTAAATATTTGTAGGGGGGCTCTATTACTAAAATCGCCTTAAACTGGAAAGTTTAACAAAATAAAGTGTCATTCGGACAAGGACATGAAATGTAATTGAAATTAAACTTAAAATTATGGTATACTAAAACTTATGTCTAGAATTCCTATTTCAATTTTGATCAAAATCCATTAAACGATTTTGATTCTAGAAAATGCCTAAGGTTCAAGGGGTGTGTGGCAGAAATTGAAATTCAGGGAATCTTGTTTAACTGGCATCTAACAACTACAGATCAAACTTAATGCAAATCCGAAATATTTGAAGTTTTAAATGTTAAATTATGTATATATTATGACCTCAAAAACCTTTAAAATACTAAAAAGAAACAAATTTTGGGAATATCTTATCAATTGATAAAATTTAACAAAAAAAAATATCTGAATGTTCATGAATTCTTAACTCCTTTTCATAAAATTAAATATAGCCCACAGTAACCACTTTTATGTCTGCAGAATTCACTCTTAAACTAATTAACTGATTAAGAATATCAGAAAACAGCTGCTAGGCATAAGGAATTCAAACATGGGTTATTTAATTTAATACCTAGGTGATAAAAGGGGGATTTAAGCTTTCTGTGAAAATTCAGTATTCTCCAATTCTTGTGAAATTTTAACAATAGGTATTAACATCAATAAATAAAATATTTTCCAATATCAAAGACAGGTATTTTGATGACGATTAAAAAGTAATTTGATGAAGACTAAAAAAATTTGGTTCAATTAATAAAATATACTGTAATAATTCATTTTAATTCTCAAAATCAATTTTCTTTTAAATGATAATTTGGGTGAGAAAAAAAAAACTCACGGGTAACTCCGGGTAGATATAGCTATGAAGAAATAAGATTCAAATTGTTATGACTTGTCCAATTCCGTGGTGCTAAACAGACCAATATATCTAATTGATAAAGTCTACATTTATCATGAAATGAAACTTTCATATCAATATTAGATCTGCTTTGTTTGTAGTTTTATTTGATTTAGCATTGCTGATCGATTTGATTTCAGGCACCGTTGATCTATTGATCAGTCTTATTTGCTTGTGTCATTCAAAAATAATAGTCAATAATTACAATACGTTACATCTAACAAACATGTACAAACTCAAACGATTTATAAGGTTTGTTGAGTTTGTTTGTACGCAAATAGAAACATGTAACTGGAAGGAATAGGCAAAGTACACATTACTAAGGCAGTAGTTTTTACAATACAGGGTGGAATGATAAAAGTGCCGCCCTAAAGAAAACAACACTACAGCTTTATTTTAAAACTTTTATCGAAAAAAATCAATTCAGGTAACTTGATTATGTCGTACAGTTGACATCTATTCAAGCCTCCTTCAGCCTCAATCACCGCCTTAATATGAGTCTGGAACTGGGAGCATGCTTTTTCCACAAGGGCCGGCAGGAGCTCGGCAGATGGCGGTGATCAGGCTGGTTTTGGTGTTATAGGAGATAATCTTGGTGATGTTCTCATCATATGATTAAATGAAGTAGTCCAGCGGGTTCAAGTCAGGAGAGGATGGGGGGGGGGGTCAGTGAAAGAAGTATACAAAGTCGTAGCTCTCCTTCTGAAGCCAAGCCTGGGTATCTTTGGATTTGTGGGACAACACTAAGCTTTGCTGCCACACCTAGTGTCTGCCAGCAACGACCTGATTGCACCAGGGAGATCACCACACTCTTCAGCAAATCCAGGTACACTTTGGTGTTGACTTTCAAGCCGACTTCGAAGATGTGAGGTGCCATGGTGTGGCCCTCACTTGAAACCACACCAAAGATCATAACTGTGACCGAAAACTTTGTTGAGCTGTGTCTTGAACTGTCCAGATTTGCATTTTGAGGGTGCTGGCAATGGTCATGTTGTTATAACTTGGATCAGTAGAAAGCACGAGTTGTACAGCAGTGCATCCCCAATCTCGCTCGTTGAATATGGTGTCACTTTCAGACATGATAGAAGACTGCTATCACTTCTGGGATTTGTATACAACTGGCCAACTAGTAGATGGTCCGCAACAAAAAGAAAAAAAAAACGGTTTTCAAATGGAAATGGAATCATGTAGTCTTTTCTAGGGTCACAATTTTATTGTTCCACTCTACATCAATACTAGAGATTGAATCTGATGTAAGTCTAAAGGACTTTTAATGGATGTGTTTTATAAAGTTAAAGAAATTAACATAATATAACAAAAAATAAACATTATATAACTTATTTTTTAAAACTAAGAGACCTAATTATTTATTTTATTTTTAGTATTTGCAAAAAAAAAAAAAAAAAAAAAAAAAAGCAAAAGCAAAAAGGTATTACCATTAAAACAAATTATTTTTAATGTTTTTTGGCCAATGAAAATAATACATATAGACATCCATTGAAGTTACTTGCTCATTCACACAAATACTAAATAACATATTTTTTCAACAAAAGTCCAGATAGTTTTTTTTTCATACTAGTTATAACGTGGTAGAAGCTACTTAAGAGGGAAATTGACACGATCAGATATTGTACCAATACCTTTCAAGGAGTGGGTATAAACTAGTAAAATATTTTTAAAAATGCCATGCAATTGATAGAATGACTTCAAATTGATGAATTAATCCAAATAAGTTCATTTAACAAGGTAAAAATGTGACTGAAAATTGTTTGATGTTACTTGACAAGAGATGGTATAAAAAAAAAAATTATAAAGCTAGTCTCTTGAACTCGCTTTACAACCATTTCGAAACCAACATCATCTTGTATTTCCAAAAGATCAACCATTTTTAAGTAGTGAACAAGTATTACTTAAATTCAATGAGCTGCTGTTCAACATATAATTGTGCCCACACATACACACACACATAATTCCTACTGGAAAGAAACTTGAATGCCTACTAGGCACTATCCTTGAGTGTCTAAGGTTTCTCTGTACAAGGGTTTGTCAGGACAACTGGGCATGAAGATACTTTTCCCCTACAAGTAAACCTTAATAGGCACAACTGATAGAAAATTGAATTTTCAGGTTAAAAACGAGCATAGGCTAAAAGTAGAAGGTGAATTCAATGAGAACACTGATGTGTAAACTATTTGGTACTGCCTGGCACAATCATTTGATATCTGATGGTATAATTTTACTTTGTAAGTAAGGAGATGGTAGCATAGAAGTGGATTTTAGCATAGATTGAAGAGACCATGTTCAAATTTTGTTAGTTTCATAGCATAAATCTCACTATAAATGTTGGAAATTTACCTCCACAGTCAACCACTTGGTATTTAAATAAAATGTTATTTCATTAGATCAATATTTTTTTTACAGAGATTAAATCATACATTTACTTTTATTTATTTCCAATTAGATGCATCTACATGATGTCATCTGGGAGTAAAACAAAAAATGCATTTGTTTACAGAGAAACAGAAATTCATTTTTATGAATTTAATTATATTTCATTTAAAATATTTTTAAAAAGGCTATTTCTGCATACACACAAATATGCTTAAAGTATAATTCATCTAGGATATTTATTTTTGAAGAAGAACAAGATTATACATAACTTCCTTTTAATTTGTTTCAGTAAATCAGGGAAAATGTCTCCATTTTAACAGTTTTCTTTACTGGAAAATTATTCTTATAACCATGACCTCTTATCCAAGGATTGGCAGTACCTCCACACACGACACACACACACACACACACACATATATATATCTTGAATGAATATAAAAAATGTGTACTTTTTTTTTTTTTTAGGTATATATTTCTTTATAAATAGTCAAAATTGTCAGGAATAATAAGCTCGATGAAGATACATTATTGCCTTCAGAGCATATAGCTGATGTTACCATCACATAATTCATTAAAGACAAGAAAATATATAGACAGTCCCACCCAACTTTATGAAATAAAAAAGAAAAAATTGCTTCAAGAAAGGGAAAAAATAATTTTGGAAATTATAAAACACTTACTAAGAGGAACCCTTATTGAAAGTTTACAAACATTGGCATATATATATATATATATATATATATATATATATATATATATATATATATATATATGCTTATGTTTGTAAACTTTCAATTAGCGTCCAATTTTTCATAGAATCTAAAGATACTATAGAAAATTTCCTTCAATTTTATCTAGGTTCACTAGGGGTAATTATCGGTTAGGCTCATGAAATAACTGAAATATATTAGAATGGAAAGAAAAGGAGTTTTTTTTTTAATCGATTTGAATTGTTTCATAAAAAGAAAATTAGACAAAAAATATATCAGTGAAAAATGTATTTAAAAAAAAAAATCTGAACAGTTTAATTATTCTTACTGGTATTTTAAAGATTTGAATTAAATGAAAATAAATTAGTTAGATTTGCCATTTTACAGCTGTCAGTAAGAAACACAATGTGAACAAGTATTTTTTTAAGAGAAAAATCCTCATATTAGCAGTTTTTTACTATTCCTTTCAAGTCAAAACTTGATTATATTTGCATTTGTTTCTGACCAGCAATATATTTTAAACAAATCTTCAATTCCCTGTTTTGATACCTCATTGTAATACAACTTCTTATTCCAGTAGCTTCTTTTCAAGAACTGCAAGATTGTGGAACTCTTCCTGCTCACTGTTTTCCTTCTACCTACAGCCTTGATTTTTTCAAGACTAAGGTTAATAGGTATCTCCTAACTTTGCGATAATCATCCTTTTGTTTTTGCTAGCTCCTTACATCAAGTGGCTTCATGCTTTGTCTCAAGCAATTTCCATGATTCGATTAAATATATATATATATATATATATATATATATATATATATATATATATATATATATATCCATGCAGGCAATGTTGGGTAGGTACAACCAGTAATAAATAAAAAATAGGATGATGTAAAATTACAAAACAATTTTCATTCGGATCATTCTTATTAATGTTAAAACTATTTTTGTAGGCAAACGCATTTTTTCACTAAGTAGCAAGATTAAATATTTTTAGATCCAAGATGGCTAATCATAAAACAATTCCTTCTATTCATTTCTCATACAAAAATGTTACTGTGTCCAGTATTTCATATTCCACTTTTTATCAAAACCAATCTACAAAGCAGAGCATCCTAATACTTGTGCATTCATAAATAAAAACTTTTGTTCTATGGCATATCAACCCTTTATTTGAGGTTATTCAATGTTTATTTGTCTCGTCACAAGGGCAGAGTTAGACACAAGGTTGGTTTCTAATGTGGGAAAAATTATGCTCCCCAAAATGAAGCATTCTGGATTACAACAAAAATAAAAATTACTTTGGTCTACAAGGATTTCTAACAGATACTACACTTTCCACCGAGACAAAGGCTAGGTGTTATACAATGTAAAATTCAGTTATTTTAGTATATGTTTTTATGCTTTAAGTTCTTTATTATTCTATTTTGTATATGAACAGTTGAGAGATTAACTTGATTTTTACTCACATATATTTTATAAATAAATAGTGTATGATTGATAGATTTTATTTGATCAATAGATGAGACTCTGACAAGTACTAACATTCGAGTCAGAAATGGTTGTGGGAGTAATAGAAATTAAGGGGAGACTTCATAATTCCCCAAAGCTCCAAGTTTGGGTTTTGCCACTAGATGTAGTTTTAGGTTATATTCAAGACACATTTTATTTAATCCATACATGAGGGCCGCGGGTTATATTTGATCTGATAGTAAAGACAACTAAGAGATGACTCCCGTGCTCTCCAAAGACCTCAAATTTGGACCTCAACACTGGATGTATTTTAAAAATCAATCGTGTGTCCGTATGGTGAGGTAGGTTGATGAGAATATATGTGATAAAACGTCTTGTCAGCTTAGATAATAGATCAGGAAAGATCAACTCTGGATCTTGAAGATCAAGATGCACGTGATAAAATGCCTTGCCACCGTTCATAGTAAGTAATAAGAGAGAGGAAGAGACTAATCTCCAATTTCTGACAGAGTTTGTGCAGCATGTAAGTCCGCTTGTGGACAATAAAGAAAAGCAAAATGGCAGCCTTGCCAAATTATATACTGCCAGGCCTCACAAAGTAACGTGAAGTCTTATTACTCATATGCAAATAAGATGGTACCAGTTTGGGTAAAAAGCCTGCTTTCAGAGATAGAGGGGGATTTGGGAGTTTGGACTATAGCATATGTACGTACAGTACTGAGGTGTGACAATTTTAACTGCAAAAACCAAAACCATAAGGAAGTAGCTTAAGTTAAAAAAAAAAAAAAATAGACAGTTATGTTGGGACTAGTCATATCAAATCTTGACTCACCTTCTTATGACAGTTGGACACAGGTGGTGAATTTTCCATTGTTGTATCATGTGACCAATTGGTATAATGACTGAAAGAAGGCCTCTCGAATAAGATTAATTTTTTAAAAGATCTGTTATTTGCACATGAAAAGTCTCAAACTTAATGACAAAAAAAAAAAAAAAAAAAAAAATGTGCCATTATGTCAGGAGGCTGGGTGCAGCCAGCCAGAAACAAGTAGTATCACCAGGGTATTACAAAAAGAATGGTATCAACTCCAGTGTTTGCGTACATGTGCAGGGGGAATGTCCAGAGGGATTTCACAGGTAGGAGCATATTTAATCACTTAAAAAATAAATTACATTACTATAGCTACAGCCTACAGCAATATACCAGCTTTTATCCATTCCTAACTCTAAAAAAAAAAAAAAAAAAAAAAAAAAAAAAGAAACTTTATTTTCTTATGACAATTATACCACATCTTAATCATCTCATCATTAGTACATTCCTCAAGCTATTATGATGTCAAATTTTACTAATATTTTCCTCCAGACTTTCTTTTTAATGCATATAAAAATTGGGCATTTATTTTTGCTAATATGATTTGTGAAGTGTATTTCTTCTTCTAAAAAAAACTAAGAGGATAGAAAAAAATGATAAAGGGGAAAGAGAAGGGAGAAATGAGATTTAGTTATTTTAATTGATGGCATATCAACTCTTTCATGCTATTCAATGCCAAATCCGGTCATTTTAGTAAGTTTTTATGCTCCAAGTTCTTTATACTTTCAAATATTTATTCATGGTGTTTAGTTTGATTGTTTTGTAAGGAAATTTGTGTTTGTTTTGGTATGATTGAGTTTTGTAAAGCAAAAAGATTAAAAAAAAAAACAAAAAAACTAACATCAATGTGTAAGTGACAACACTTTAAACAACCTGATTCTTGCAACAGCAAGAGAGATGAGGGTTAAATTTATTAGAACTGAGGAAAATATTGGTTAAAAAAATGATTTCAACTGGTCTGCCAAAAGGTTTATAGCCTGCGTTTCTGTGACTCTTGACATGTAGTCATAAATAGTTTTCAGACCAGTTATGATAACCAGTTAAATAGAATAACTTTATTTGTTTTAACGATTATCATGCACTCATCGATTGACAAAAGAAGTCCAGTATGGCATGATATACTACAAACAGGACGACTAGTACAGCATTATAATAAACACAGACAGTAATCTAAACAAACATTGATAATTCTCAAAATAGTAACGCATTTAAAAGTTCACAATAAATAAACAGTATTTCACACACCTACTTTTTTTTTTTTTTTTTTGCTTCATCCGGTTTTGATATTTTGTGTATTGCAAGCGTGTCAGACTCACATTTTACACTCTCCATGCAGTCTGAATTGACATCAGTCAAGTTGCATGTAGTCATATCACTTTATGCACTCAAGCAAGGTCTTCATCAGCTCAATAATATCAGATACAAACTTCAAAAAACTAATCCTTCACAATAATACAGAGCAATATATATATATATATATATATATATATATATATATATATATATATATATATATATATATATTCTATCTATCTAATATAAGAAAAACTAGTGATGAAAAATAAAATTAAATAAATTGTAATATTTATTGATCCATCAAAAATTCAAACTAGGAATTATAATAATGAAAAATCCTTAACCCATGGATTTTCAAATACAAGCTATTTTCATCAGAGGATAAACATTAATAAAAAAAAAATGTATCATGGTTTAAGGATTTTTATGATTATAATTCCTTTTTTGAATTATTGATGAATCAAATATCGTAATTTATTCAATTTTATTTTTCATCAATTTTCCCTATTTCTTTAATTGTTCTACCTAGTATATTGAAACTTTTATTATCTCGAGAGGTTCCAATTTTAAGATAATATTTATACCTGTAAGATATATATATATATATATATATATATATATATATATATATATATATATATATATATATATACTAGCAGGGGTGCCCGGCGTTGCTCGGGTGTTTGGAGGTGTATGCTGTGCAAAAAAAGCAAAAAAAACAAAAAAAATGGTTAATTTTTTAAAACTTTGACCCCTATTATGACCCCTTAAAATTTATAGTTTCGGGCTCAAATCACTTTATTAAGTTAGATCCAGGTTCAAGGAACCTATATCTAAAATTTCAAGTGTCTAGACCCAAAATTGTCGGAGGAGTTTGGTAGAGTTCTTAAAGGTCAAATCGTTGAAATTTGACCCCTTAACAGCCAAATTTCTGGCTGACACCCGTCACATCGATTTCCCCAAATCTCAGTACCCGGTATTTCAAATTTCGAGTCTATAGACTAAAAATTGACAGAGTTATTGCGTAGGGAAATGTACACAGACAGACAGACACACACGTTCACTTTTATAGATATAATATATATATATATATATATATATATTACACACACACACACACGTCCAAAAAAAGTTAGAGTAAAACGCTGGACAAATCCATTCAAATACTTAGGGGAATCGATAAAAACAAATCTATTTCCATTTTTTTTTTTTTTTCTTTTTAAACCAACATATACATGCTTGTGTTATGTTGATTAATCAAACTATTATTCTCGTCTTGGGTGTTATTAGCACAGTAGTAGTAGTAGTAGTGGTAGTAGTAAAAGAAGCATGCTCTCAACACCAGAAGAAGGTCACAAGTTGCAGCGACCGAAACGTTGTGCTAATAACACCTAAGATGAGAATAATAATCCGATTAATCAACATCGGACAAGCATTCACATCTCATCTCCAGAATTCCAACTTATACAGGTTTTTCTTTCCTTTTTCTTATTAAAAACTTGCCAGTTTTCTCTCTTATTTCCAGTTAGATTCAGATGTTACTTCATACGCATATTAATATTCCTGTGAACGTTAGTGATGGGTAATTTTTTTTTTCCCCCCATCATTTTTAAAGGAGGAAGTATACTCGTTTATCTATATTGATTAAATATTCAATAAATAGCAAATTTTATTGACCGCGAACATAATGGGACTTCCTTGTAATGTCGATTTCTTTTGAGTGCATACATGTGTGATATTCAGGAATCTATTTAACTCGTTTTAGTTCACGGCTAAATCACCTTAGCATACAAATCCTTTTCAGATCACTAAAGTTAAACATGGTTAGTAGTTAAAATGCTATGAGCAAACAAGGTGTATAAATAGGCATCAATCACTAGATATGTACGGGGACGTTCTAAAGAGTAAGGTCTCCTATTTTTTCCGCTTGAATAAACCAGAAGGGATCCCAATTTGTGCTGTTATGATGACTGAACTTATGTATTCATGACCTGAAAGTTTCATCTCTCTGTTGCAGATATTAACAATGTGAGACTAAGAAAGCAGCCCCTATCATAGACGTGTATCAGAAGCAATGATGCATCATTGATTTCCTCCATGCAGAAAAAATTGAACCGATTAACATCACCAGCACCTGTTGAACGTTTACAAAGCCGATGCAGTTGATATCAGCACGATTAGGGCTTGTTGAGTTCAGAGTGGTGACAGAGATGTGAGTGACAAAGCGGGTTCCGGACGATTATGACTGAGGCATCAAAAGAGGCTGGCAAAAGTACATTGAGAATGATAGTGACTATGTAGAAAAAATTATGGAGCACAAAACGTTGATTGCTTTAATCGCATCTTTCCCGTCTTCATGACTGTTCAAGGTTTTAGTATTTTAGTTAAAAATAAGGAGGCCTTACTTTTGGAACAACCCTTGGATTTATTCAGCTTGTTTATTTTACAAGTACATTTTAATAATTACATTCAAACACTTATAGATACGATTACTTATTCAGAATGTTCTCTTTCAATTATAATTTAATTTTTGAGCACAATACTTTTCCAAAGACCATTTTGAAAACACTTTTGTTTGGATATCGATTCTTTAGTTACGGTGAGAAATTCAATAACTTTATGCAAGCAAAAGATGATAGGACATTAAGTCAATTTCAAATGAGATAACTATTACGAGCTCTAGTGCAGTTACACAATTACATGGCCCTGTCGGTGGGGCATTAGAATATGCCGACTGCCCCCCTGCAGAGGGTAAGAGTCCCTCAATGGGGGTCCTGGATATGACCTTAAACTATATCCAGTGGTGAGGCCCCAGCTTGTGGGCTTTGGGGAGTGTGGAGCCACCCTTTAATAACCATTGCTCCCAGGTCCACTCTGACCCGGAGTAGTAGTACCTGTTAGGGTCCCAACTATGGGTTAAATAGAAACCGACGTGAAAAACAACAAATATATTCTATTAAAAAAAATTTTCTTCAAAATCTTTGGATTCGGCATTAAATAACCCGAAAACAAAAACAACCAACCAACACAATTACAAACGTTATTAGTTGTAACGAGATTGCATAAAAACACTAACCAACCAACCAACCAACACAATTACAACCGTTATTAGTTGTAACAAGATTGCATAAAAACACTAAGTTTTAATGTTAGGATTTGTGTTCCTTGATAGAGGCACTGGTTGAGTTTGAATAAAAAATATGTATTAGATAAGTTTGAAGCCAAAACAACGCATTATTACAAAATAAACATTTTGTTTGAAATTTATATTGAAATTTATAAATATATTTCGAAGATACACTTCATCAGTATGTCTTTCTTTTTTTTTTTTTTTTTGCCATGTTGCTGTTGGAGCATAGAATTGACATTTGAAAGATTATCGTAAAAACAACGGACTTCTACTGAAAAAAAGAAAGAAAGACATACTGATGATGAAGTGTATCTTCGAAATATATTTATAAATTTCAAACAAAATAAATATTTATTTATTTTGTAATTATGCGTTCTTTTGGCTTCAAACGTATCTAATACGTATTTATTTTACTAAGTTTTAATATTAACTAGCAGGCCACCCGGCATTGCCAAGGCATAAGATACGCATAAATACTGTATTTTAATCATGCAAATTACATATTTATTATAGACAATTCTCTATTTATTATTATATTGAACTTAGTATATAGTAGAGAGATCAAAACTAATATATATTACAATAGAAAGATGCGAGCATGAAAAGTAATATAGTTAAGCTTAAACATGGAAAAGTAAAGGACTAGTTGTTAAAACTGGAAAAGAAAAGGACAAGATATTCTAGTAAAAAATATAAATTTATAACTTAAGATATTGCAGCATTAAGAATTGATTATATAATGTTATAAATTAAAAAAAACATTTTAATGCTGCAATATCCAAAGTTATAAATTTATTATAGTTTTTTACTAGAATACCTTGTCCTTTTCTTTTCCAGTTTTCACAACTAGTCCTTTACTTTTCCATGTTTAAGCTTAACCATATTATTTTTTATGCTCGCATTTTTCTATTGTAATCCATGATTTTTGCAGGCTTCCAATAAATTCACTTGTTCTTTGTTTAATTTCAGTCTTATTTTTTTGCCCCCATAAACACATGTAATAACAATGTATGGCACTCATCTGCTTTCAATAAAATCCCTCCAATTATCTTTCATGCTTTCATTCTCTGTTTCACTTGTTAGTGAATTAGTAGTAACAGTAGTCACTGAAGCGACATGGTTGCTATGGAAACCAGTCATGAAAAGCGTCACTCACCTTCTTATATTTTGTTTACGATTTTGAACACCAGAAAATTCATCATAACTTTTGTTTTACTGAATGAAAATTGAAATTCTTTTACAATATAGCTGAGAAGGTGATCTATAAGCTGTAATAATTGTTTGAAATTTGGTAAAAAAATGAATGAGCGGTGAAGCTTTAAAGCAGTTCTAAATGGCTAAAACTATCACCATTATATTTAAACACTACCGGGTTTGAATTTTGGGTCCCATCAGCTAAAATTGAAACCAAAACATACAACTCCCCTCCCTCATTTCTTAGCTTTTGACCCATGCCTACACACACACACACATATATATATATATATATATATATATATATATATATATATATATATATATAAATTCAGCTGATATCCCATTTTAAAAGATGGAATCGTCTGATTGTTGAGGACAAGATGCAAGCAGACGCCTGAACGGTCCACAGAATTTTATAATTATATAGATACTACAGATTATGGATTAATGACCTGTTGCTGCTGTTGAGTAACACCATCTTTTTAAAGATTAAATTTAACGATGACACTTTTACCTTAAGGGTAATTTTACGTCAATCTTCAAATTTAAAGGGAAGGAGAGGAGGGAGCAGATGGTGATGAAGTGAAATTAATAATCCTAATCTTGTGTGCAGTTTCCGTTGTAACTCGAATAATGGACCGGCGTTTTTGTGTATCAAGCTAAACAGACGCTAGTTTGAATCACAGGTTTTAGCTAAGGGAGATAACTAAAAACTCAACTGTCGCTAATTGTCTTCAAAAACTTTATTAATAATCGTTTATAATTGTTCGTAATTTTTGGATATTTTAATTACTGCAACATGACATTGGTTTGACTTGAAATTCAATATTTCCATTTTTATTAATGAAAACAGTTTTTGAAGACAATTAGCGAAAATTGAAGTTTTAGTTATCTCCAAGATAAAACCCATGATTCAAACCAGAGCCGCTGAATAACAAGAGGATTATAAAGTTACTAGTTACTAACTAAGGGTTTCTTTTAGATTATTATCCAGAGCCCTTACGAAATATAGAGAATTCATAACTTTAGCATTAAAATTCAATTTTCCAGTCACTATTTGTAAACATTTCTTAGACAAGTCATTATTAGTGATTGCTCATTGGCAACAACAAGTGCTGTGTCCCGAGGACCGGGTGACAATAAGTCTCTACAGATTTCCAGTGCTCTCTTTTTATAGATAACCATTGAAAATCAATTGTTATCACAACAGGCGTTCACCATCGATTCCTTATGGACAATGACCATTGGTCTTCTCTAGAAATTTTAGTAGCAATTACCATTCTTTTTCTTAGGTTCCAGTAATTACCACGTCCTTCCAACGGAGATCTGGTTGGTGCCCATCCTCGTTTTTTTTTTATCCTCCTTGAACCTTCAGCGATGTCGTGTGGTACCACCAAGATTTTTTTATTTTTAGGGGGGAAAGGGGAGGGAGAGATTATGGAATTTATGACAGTTTCGGTTCCCTTTGGTTTGTGTACTGTTCTTTCAATAGTTTTAGTTCTAATTCTATCTCAATTTACCTAGAGCTGGCCGGCATCACTTGTTTTTGTGGGTTAGTTTCCACATTCAAAAATTTTCCTCATTTAATTTACCATCACTTATCAAGGTTGAAGGCCATTCGAAGGCAAGATTTAATGAGATTGAATGGTAAGCGAATTAAAAAGTGACCATTAATGGAATGAACAAAGTTTGATTACTTGTGAGGACAGTATATGACAGATCTGTTGACACTGGATTTGAAGACAACTATGTTATAGTCTGCAGGGAAGCAGTGTCACAGATAGCCGGCCCTTGCAAAGAAACTCTGCTTGTGCAAATTTCGCCTGAACTTAGTCACACAAAGAAAGAAAAGTTATTTTTTGTTGTGATAAAAAAATGAGTTCTTACAGTGAATGTTTTGCAATAGGGAATCAGATTGAAGCTCAGTTGAGAACCTTGCATAAAAATAACAACAGAGTAGATAGAGACTAGCAACGTCTCTTCTATGAGAAAGGAACTATAAGGAACGGCAGAGATCATTCTCCACTTACTAGTTTATACAGCTCCTTCAGCGGCATGTCGATTTCCATCTTTACCTTGATAGTACCGCTTTATAGGTAGTATAAAGAAAAATATTTACAAAATTTTGTGGAAAAAATATGCTACTTATATAAGAAAGCAAGTAGCTATGATGAAGGTATTTACATATTATTTTTATTAGCCAAAAAATTCGTTTTTGGACTAATGTCGAATACTCATATCTACTCTGAAAACAAAAATGAAATGAAAGAAAAAGGAAAATAGACGGAAAAATAAAGGGAAAAAGAAAAAAAGGTAATTTATTAAAAAAATATTAATATAGTATTTTTATTTGTTATTTTATATTAATTTTGTTAAATTTATAAAAACATGTATCCAGTTAAAATGAACTCTTTACACTTACACGAGATTCAAATGCTGGTATTAAAATTGTAAAAATTACTGCCTTAGTAAGGAGTACTCTGGTTGAATAAAAGGGAATAGCTTTCTATTTGCAAATACACCATAAAATTTTAATAGTCTTTACATTATCTCGTTTAACTTGATTGAAATTTTCAAAGAAAATATCAATACTTTACATTTACTGGTTTCTGTACTTTTTTATATTAGAAACTTGCGGAGAGAACCCGATGTTGCTCGGGATTGAATGAGGATCAACAAATGTTTCACCTCCCATATTTTATTGTCATCAAAATCGATGAAATTGCTCATTTTTACATCAAATCGATTAATTGCCTGCTCTAGTTAGGAACACACTGTGGTGCACCGGGAGGAAACTTCACATATCTTCCTACATAGTCACAATACATTGTAATCTACATTGCACTGTAGAGAACCTATTTTGATTTCATAAAATTATTTTTATATAATGGCTTGAATTAAAGTTTAAAATGCAAAAGTAAAGTATTATGGTTCAATTGTGCTCTAAACAGAAACATTCATTTCAAGTGCGCCACTGTTATATCAAAGAACCTACTGTTGATTTTATATGCCAGGCCTTTCAGTTTGTGCAATATTAAAACTTCTCTAATGCCCTTGTGATGTATGGCTGTATGAGGTGTTAACTTTAATCAAAATTGTCTGTTCCTTTCACTGAATTTTTTTTATCTAAGAACACTGCCAGGCACAAAGTACATTTGTGTAAAAATTTTAAAAATCGGCCAAGTTGTTTAGGAGTCCATAAGGAACTTTTTCTCTCACACACACAGTTCATTTTATATAATAGTAGATAGATAAAACAGGTACATATACTTATTTACAAATAACATTTATTAACATTTGAAGACTTGGAACCTGTTTTCAGTATGATGAATTTAAAACTTAATCCTATCAAAGCAATTAAATGGATTCAGAAATAATGGCAAAAAAGCAAGAAAGGAATTAAAAAAGGCTTTTGGGGAATTATCAGTTGAAATATTTAACAGATTTGATTAGTTGCTTTGTGACATATCAACCCTTTTCATGTTATTAATGCAATAATTTTGGGAAAAGCTTTATATCTTCAAAATCAAAACAAATACATAGAACAAAAATATCAATGTTTGGTGCATTTTAGATCTAGAAGTTGGTATCCTCAAACAGCTTGATCTGGTAGCAGAATATTTAACAAAATCTGATTGGTATATTGATAGAGTATTAATAATTAAAATATTCTGTGCAATGAATTTTTTTTAAAGTATCTTTGAGGCTTGTGTAGACTGATCTTTAAAACCAATGCATTTCAGGTGAAAACATTAAGTACTTGCATGTTATGTTGAAATTAATATAAACCAGCAGAACCCGTGAAATTCCACGGTAATTGAGAATTTTTAAAACACATAAATAAAATGAATAAAAAATAAAATAAACAAATAACAATGAATTTAAACCAATTTTTCCAGCAAATTCTTTTTTAACTTTTTAAAGCTAAAAAAATTGATTTAAAAAAATTTTTTTTTTTCAATGAAAATTCAACACAAAAACCGGACATATGGATAAGTAAATTAAAACTTTAGATTTCAGAAATGAAAAATGATCAAGTAGAAGATGTGCTAGATGTATTTAAAAAAAAAAATCATCCACAATTATGTTATGGTTAAAAACGGGGACCCTTAATTTGAGTCAAGGCAAATAAGTGAGTTTGTCATACTGAATTGGTCACACAACTGTTCCACATTAAAACATGATAAAACTCGATAATTCAATAAATTCTATTTTTACTTATATTTTTCTCCTGGATCATTTTTTAATTTCAAAAATTCATATCATATGACATGTAATGCATAAGTTTTTCACCTTAAATACATTGGTTTAAAAGATCATCACTCTACACCATTTTTTTTTTTTAAACTAAATTGCATAGATGCAAATCCACTCAGAGACGTAAATGATTATAGTATTGAGAATAAAAGGTTTCAAATACCGAGTTGGTGCTTTAAAAGGAAAACTGTTTCAAGTGGCAAAAGATGATTAATAATGACTGTTGAAGGAGACAATCAGAGCAATTTGTTTATTATTGCAACTGGCAGTGACAGTTGGAATCGATGCAGACGATGCAACCGAAGAGCGCTGCAACAAGTAAAAACCTGCCTTCTTTAATCTGCTTTCAAGGCCACAAAGATGATCAGTGACAAGCTGGAACTGAAGTTCCTCTCCCTCTCTTTTATTCTATATTAATCAGATCAGATTTGAACAGAGTCATAAGAGATGAAAAAGAATTCTTTTCAGTCAAAAGGAAAGAAAAGACAGAAAGAAGTGATGTTGTCTGTGGTGGTGGTGGTGGTAGTAGTAGTAGTGTCACTGAAAAAGCTCAATGTCATTATTAGCAAGAAAATAAGCTTAAGATTTTCTATTCGCGGGAGTATAACAAATCCGATAATGAGAAATTCAAGTTATCACAACAGTCGTATTACAATACTTTCATTCTAACATGCAAAAATAAAGTTATTTGTATTGTGGACTATTATCCTATTGAAACCGCTATCTTTAGACAATGCTCATCTGGAACCGTAGAAATTCAACATCTCTATCCACTGCGTCATGGACCTCAAAGCATCGTCTGAAGATAGCAGTTTCAATCCTACCCAATAGCCGGCCAGAGGCTTAGTTGGCAAAAACGTGGTGAGACGACAACAACTATGGAAGGCAGTAATTACTGAGGATGCAATTAAGAGACTCAGCATTCCTATCCTGTCGCAGTTTACCACCTGACGAAGGTCAGAGCAATAGTTGGCTGAAATGTTGCGCAACAACACTAGAAGATGAGGATAATAGTCCGCAAATAATTAAATAAATGTATAAATTGCTCATCTCAAAAGGATTCCAATAATAAAAATAAGAAATAAAGTTGTTGGAACATTTCGGCAACAGCAGAGAGTATGACCACAAAGATTTGAATGATTGTATTTATAACCAGGGGTGATAAGAACAATCTAATCAGATGCCAGAATTGCTTTATAAAATATATTGAATCTCATTAAATTCTTCAATAATAATTTTTCATTTTGACATAAGAAAGGTGCTATGCTCTGCTATCTTGACTGGATTAATATTAAATTTTTAACCTGAAATTCTTTACCATTCAAACCTTCTGACTGGATTGATGCTGCCAGTATTTACTTGAGACAACTACATTTAATACTTGCAATTCAATACTTTTCTTCTCTCTGCCACAGTTATTTCTTTTGCCATCCGTTTTTGGACCCTTTTTCTATCGCAAGAATGGCTCTCCACTCAAAGTTCACAAAGCAAAAATTATTGTTAAATATGTTTTATGAATATTAAAGATCAAATCTTTTAGCTAAATAGACTCAGATAAAAGTGTGATATCTGTGCTTAAGCATTTTGCTTTACAACATTAACTTTTTGCTTTGGTTATTTAATACCAAATTTAGTTACTTTAGTAGATGTTTCAAGTTGTTAAATTTTAGTTGGTTGATTGATTTTACGGCAATATTCAGTTCAATTTATTTGACAAAAAATAAAGCAATTGTGCTTCAATCGCCAAGGGAAAGGGTGATAGAAATTTACCCAGAAGAGGACACAGTAGTCCAGCAGATGTACAAATTCACCTTGAATTGTTGTGTTGTTGGAGTACCTTACTTGGAAGTCTATTCCAAGGTCCAAAGATTCTGATTGAAAAAGCATCCCTCCTTCAGTTCAATCAAAATCAGCAGTAAAATAGTTTCTTGTAATGTCCACGTAGATCTCTTTCAGGTGGAGGAGTGAATAACAGGTCCCAAGGTATATCATAATGACCATTGATAAGACTGAAGGCCAAAATGAGATGGCGTAATCGTTGATGCTAAAGGGAAAAAAGGTTAAGCTTTCTGAGTCAGCTTTTTGAGCACAGATCTGATGAATCTTGCACCATTCGAGTAGTCAATCTAAACTCTCTCTCCAGATGTTGGATATCATGTATTAGATATGGAGAAGAGGTTTGAACACCATATTCTAACAGTAGTGTAGTGAGGTAATATAGCAAATCAATCCTTAAAAGATCTTGTTATTCTTCATCATTCAACTGACGATTCTATGAAAACTTCTTTGCAAAAGTTTTCTACCAGTTGAACACGTTCTCAAAGTAAATATAATCAAGACTTAGCCACAAGCAGTTGGCCTTTGATACTCAATCATGATTGGTTAGTCATCTCATGCAACTTTGCCCAGGATCACTGTGCATAGGCAGCTATGGTTCAGAATATAGAACAGACAAGGATAGAAGACAGCTCAATCTGACCAGGGTGAATACTGTTGCAACAACAACATACCTTTGAGCAATGTTATTACTCCAACAGTATTCCTCATCTCTCAGCTGACAATCACGCGGTCTCATTAACCTTTATCCTAGAATTATTCTTGGCCTTGGTAAGTGGTTACCAAATAGCATAAAGAATTAAAATAAAAACATGCAAAACTAACCCTTTCCTTCAAGTAGCTTTATTTTAAACTAGCCTGGGTACCCGGCATTGCCCGAGTGTTTGGAGGTGTGTGTTGAGCAAAAAAAATGTGGTAGTAGGCAGTCAGGCTCGAACTCATACCGCGAAAGAGGAAAAGAATGTGAAAAAAAACCCCCCAAAAAACTGACGTCTTTGCAGGATTCATCAGATCTGCGCTCAAAAAGCTGACTCAGAAAGCTTAACCTTGTCGTCCATCGCCAAACCAGAAGTGAGGAATGCTAGTCAATCGAAAATATTGGCAAAAAAAGCGACTCCCTCTTTGTAGAAAAGTGCCCAGTTGAGGGTGAAGAAATTTATGTTTTTAGCCAATTTTTTTGATATTTGTCGTCCGAAGGGTTGAGCTTCAAAATGATACTAATCTCATAAAAATCCGTCGCCTCTGTCGAAAGTTTTAGGCAGACATACATACATACATACATTTAAACAGACGGGTGAGATTTATATTATAGACTAGTGGAGGGTGCCCAGCGTTGCCCGGGTGTTTATAGGTGTAAAAAACAAGTTTTGGTAGGGAGGTAGGCTTGAACCCAAAGCCTTGAGGCGAAGTCGGAAAAGGAAGCCCGATAACTTATCACGATGCTACGAGGGCAGAGAAGGTAGGTGGTTAAACGAACGTCAATGTGTGGTTTTCTAGGTCAACCATCACGCCATAGAGAAATGAAATCACAGCGCAAATTTTGTAACATAAAAGTTGCTGGAATAAAAGATAGAGACGACCTCGTTTCGTAAATCAGAGATATTATAATCTAGAAAGTATATAAAAAGTTGTAAGAATTAGTGACCTCCTCCCCCGAGCCCCCCCCCCCCCGCCTTTGGCAGACAAAAAAAAAAACGCACACACATTTTCGCTTTTATATTATAGATGGAAATCTTTTTAGACAAAGTATGAAACGAATTGATGTACGGATTAAAAAATACAAAAAAAAAATACAAGATACTTCAAGATAAAAAAAACTAACCAACAATAAGTGTTAGATGAATGCTGATCCAAAAAACAGCAATTATTCCTTATGGAATGTGAGGATTAAAGGACAAAATAAGGACAGCAAGATTCGAGGTTGCTTAAAGTAAACGTAATGTCTACTTTCTACCCCCCCCCCCCCCCTTAAAGTTAGTTTTTAGCCTTGATAAGTAATGACTCATGAAGAAAATTTTGTTTTTAATTTGCAATAATAATAAACTTTTAAGGTAAATTAGGTAAAAGTGTAAACATTTTAATGAGAATTAAATGATTTAATTGAAAGCTTCAAAATAATTAATGGCATTTTTAACTATCGTTGATATCTTTTTATGTTTATGCTTGATCTTATGATGTGCAGACAGATTTGAAAATACTAAATCTATTGACCAATTGAATATGTTTGCAAATAGAATACATTTTTGGAATTGAGCCCAATTTATAGGTTTGTAGAAGTGATAATCATAAGGGTTATGACAACAACATATTCTTTTCATCATTTTGACTCGAGTGTGTATCTGTTAATATATTATATGTTTTTATATATAGTGATGTGGTTCTTGGTTGATAAAGTGTCTAACTGTGTCGTATACATACTCGAGAGTCAAAACAATGATAAGAATATGCTGTTGTCATAGCCCTAATAATCATTTATAACTATTTCGTCTGGTGGAAGATGTTTGGTCACACAATGACCAATAAAACTAGATAGCATATCTACCGCACCTTTTTTAAAACTTCAGTGTTCATAAGGCAAAGAGCTTCAGACAATCATAAAGTAAGATGTATACATGCTTGCCACCTGTCGACTAAATATTCCGAGCATGGCTATCATCATTTGAAGATACACAGTTCCTCAAACAACTATGAGAAGCCGACACATACCAATTTTATTTAATTCCTTTCAACAAAAAGACAAATTCACATGCATTCACCTGTGTATGTGAATATAAAATCAATTTATATTGTTTGTTTATAAAAAAAGCTTTGTTTTTCTTTTCTTTAATCTTTTCCTTAAAAATGTTTATAGGAAAGTCTTAATTCATAAAGATTTGCTCCTATGGATTTCCATGTTCACATAAACCATTATGCTGCCTGAAACTCATCCACCTCCGAAAAATATATGGAAATCATCAGTAACTTTATAGAATCAATAAGTTCTTTGAGAAGATAATGAAGATTCGTATTATTTGGATTCTTTGGATTACTGTTCTCATCTTGAGTGTTATTTTTACTGTGTTTCGGTCAACGTAACCTCTGGCCTTCTTCAGCTGTATCTTGTAAAACTCGTCAAACCCGCGAATCTGCATGGAATTTCAAACAGAGCCTTTTATTTAATCCATGGGAGTAAAATGTTCTCTTTCCATCAACCATGACTGTGTAGAAGTTTGAAGTAATTTGCAATTGTATTTGTGGTTTCTCCCGCATTAAGCATTGAATCCTCAACGTCTAGAAAAGTATAACTTACAATATGAGAAAAGTGGTTCGAAGAATCCAAATGATACGAATAATCAATCCTCATCTCAAAAATTAAGAAACATAATGAAGAATTTCATTAAAAAAAAAAAATCTCGACTTTTGCACAGCCTCAATACAAAGAAAAACAAAAAGCCAGAATTGCATTACCTAATCTCTTGCCAGATTCTGAAAATATTCCAGTCAAAATAAACTAGTTAACATTTTTGAATTGAAGAACAGGCACAATATATTGCTTACCAAATGTGGTACGCAAAAAGTAAACAGCCAAAGAATGCAATCACAGAACAAAATGATAATCAATGAACAAAAAGAGTAATAATTACAAAAATGGTTACTTGTATCACAGTATGAAAGAGTTTGGAAAATGGTGCTCAAAATATTAATAAGAACAAAGAAAATAAATCTATATCTGTTCTCTCTTTATCCTAATATATATATATATATATATATATATATACACCAGCATTTCAGCTCGGTGTTGCCCGGATGTTTGGATATGTATGTTGAGAAAAAAAAAAAAAAAAAAAAAAAAAAGTGGTAGCAGAAAGGCGGGCTGGAACCCGTACCGCGAAGGACAAAAAGCACGGGGGAAAAAAAACCTGATGTCTTTGTCGTTACGACCACCGTCAAACCGGAAGTGACGTAGATTTTAATTAAGGCTAGACAATAGAAAGGAGAGGATGACTTTCAAAACTATCGGTGAAAAAAGCGACCCCCCCCCTGTAGAAAAGTGCCCAGTTGAAGGTGAAGATATTAATGTTTTTAGCCAATTTTTCAATATTTGTCGAACTTTAAAACGATACTGATCTTGTAAAAATCTGTTGCCTCTGTCGAAAGTTTTAGGCACACATGCAAACATACATACATTTATATATTGGTAACTAAAAATTTTCGACCCAAACTGATGAAAAAGCTTGCTCTATCTCTGAATACACTTTATGTAAAATTTCAAATGTTTAAACCAGAAAGTGTCTGAGTAATTTGGTAGAAACCACAGAGGTCAATTTTTTAAAACTTTGACCCCTATTATGACCTCTTAACATTTATTGTTTGGGGCTCAAATCAAGTTATTAAGTTAGATCCATGTCCAAGGGACCTATATCTAAAATTTCAAATGTTTAAATCCAAAATTGTCGGAGGAGTTTGGTAGAGTTCTCAAAGGTCAAATCGTTGAACTTTGATCCCTTAATTGCCAAATCTCTGGCCGAAAACCGATCACATCGATTTTCCCAAATCTCAGTACCCTGTATATCAAATTTCGAGTCTGTAGACTTAAAATTGACAGAGTTATTGCGTAGGGAAATGTACACACACAGACACACAGATACGTTCAATTTTATAGATATACTAGCATTTCAGCCCGGCGTTGCCCGGGTGTTTGGAGGTGTATGTTGAGAAAAAAAAAAGAAAAAGAAAAAGCGGTCAATTTTTTTAAACTTTGACCCCTATTATGTCCCCTTAACATTTATTGTTTTGGACTCAAATCAAGTTATTAAGTTATATCCATGTCCAAGGAACCTATATCTAAAATTTCAAGTGTTTAGACCCACAATTGGCGGAGGAGTTTGGTAGAATTCTCAAAGGTCAAATCGTTGAACTTTGACCCCTTGCTCGGGTGTTTGGAGGTGTATGCTGTGCAAAAAAAGCAAAAAAACAAAAAAAATGGTTAATTTTTTAAAACTTTGACCCCTATTATGACCCCTTAAAATTTATTGTTTCGGGCTCAAATCACTTTATTAAGTTAGATCCAGGCTCAAGGAACCTATATCTAAAATTTCAAGTGTCTAGACCCAAAATTGTCGGAGGAGTTTGGCAGAGTTCTTAAAAGTCAAATCGTTGAAATTTGACCCCTTAACAGCCAAATTTCTGGCTGACACCCGTCACATCGATTTTCCCAAATCTCAGTACCCGGTATTTCAAATTTCGAGTCTATAGACTAAAAATTGACAGAGTTATTGCGTAGGGAAATGTACACAGACAGACAGACACACAGACACACACGTTCACTTTTATAGATATAATAGATAGATAGATATATATAGATAGATAGATTAAACAAAAAAATATATGCATAAATATATATGGAAACAATTTTGTGTTTACTATAAACTTTTTATGCAAATATTATGCCAGTATAAATCAAGTAGAATATCTGCATGAATATAATTACACATGAAAACCGAAAAAACTAATAGGGAATTAATTAAAATGAATGTTTAAAAGAAAATGCAAATTAACTAGATCTTTTGCTAGTGAATGCAGTCCCACAACCCATATATAAGAAAATTGTATTTTCTTTTTAAATAAATAGAAAAGAGGGTTTTTAATATGAATATCAATACACACAAAAGAAAAACGAATTTATAGGAGTATATATATATATGTTCCAAGGAAGATTGGAGTAAAAAACTGCCAAATGAGGCTGTATATAACAGAAATCGAAAGACATTTTGATATCATAAAGAACATGCAGGAAGGAAAGATAACAAAGACAAAGTAGTTAGGCAGAATCAAATATTGACCTGTAAGGAGCAATATATTGCAATATCTGAAATAATTATAGGGTATGATCAAAGATTTAGAGAATTATAGACCAAACCAATCAGATACCAGAATCACTTTATAAAATATACTGCATCTTTTTGAATATTTCAATCTTAGTTTTTGGTCCCCCGACAAGAGGAGGGTGGACCTGTAAATTCACCCTTGTCTGTTCGTCTATTCTCACTTTTCTTAATAAACTACACCTTGGAATTTTCTTGAAATTTTGCACAAACATTAAACATGATATGAGTAAAAAAGAAACAATGGATTTTCCGAGAAAACTCTGGTTGCCCCCCCCCTATTGGATACAAATGGCTAAAATTAACATTTTTGTGCTTATTAAAAAAAAAAAAATTAATGACTTGGATTTTTATAAAACTTTCTGAAAAGTTGTAACTAACTGATTTCTATATAATTTTGTTTGTCTATACTTTGCGATAACTCTTGGGTGTGTCCTAGGGGCTCTTTTAGAGCTAATAAAAACACTCCATTTTGGAGACTATTTTACCATATTTGTCCAAAATTTTCTGTGCATGTCTATTTAGCAGTTTTGCATGGTGCTGAACTCAAATTTATATATGTCAAGGCCTTAGGAACTTTGGGGGCTAAATGGGAGGGGGGGACGGGGGAAAATGCTGAACTTAATCATTTTTTTTATGCCTCATCACTGTGCACTCACGGGGAACCATGCATGCTTCACTTGTTCATCTTGACATGAGAAGGAAACTATGCTCTGCTAATCCTGATTGGATTAATACTACATTTTTTTTATCCAGAATTTTTTACAATTCAAAGCTTTTCTGACTCGATTGATGCTGCCACTATTTGTTTGGGAGAACTACATTTAATATTCACAATTAGATAATTTTCTTTTTTTTTTTCTATGATATTTATTTCTTTTGCCATCCTCATTTTCGATCATGTTTCTATTACAAGAATGTTTCTACACTCAAGACAATGCTATGTAAGTTTAAATTCTAAAACTCGTCTGCCTTAATTTTATACATAGAAGATAAAAAAAAGAAAAGAAAATTTAATACCAGTCAGAATAATAATGGGAAGAATAAACAAAGGAGAGACAAAAGAAAAAGGAAAATTCAAAAAGCAAAGAATTCGAAAGGATGATTTGGTATTTCCATTCTTGCCGGCACGATCAAATGTTGATTTTCTTATTTACTGTCTGGCCTTACGTCATAACGAATTAAGTTGCCCTACAACTTCTTTTACTCTCATTTCTATAAATAAACAAAAGATCTTGTGGGAAAGAAAGAATAAACCTTGGAGAAAGGAAACCTCAACTAAAACATAATAGAAATGAAGATGTCAAGATGAATATTCGGGTTAGGGTGGATATAGGATTATCAGTCTTTTGAAGGATAAATCAAAATAAAAAGTTCAATGTAAGTGCAGAAACATTCACAACAAAAACTTGTTTAGCTACAACCATTTTCCTTTCTTCCTCTGTGTACCTAAAACTAAATGGAACTTCTATGAACAAAGTTTTTGATACTTGTGTACTTATTGTACCGTGCTGAAATAATGTTATTTTGAAAGTCATTTTTACCATAGGGAGGGAAAGGTGTTTTGTAACTATTCTGTACTTCCATCTAACAATTTAATAATAAAAAAAAATTATATCGTAAAACTTGAAAATACTATTAAAAATATAACGAATAAGTGCATAAGCACCAAGTTTCTTTCAATAAACTAGAAGTTTGTGGAACACAATACTATTGAGTTGATCTCGGATGACTATGACATGATCATTTTCAAATACTTGATGAGCTGTCCTCTTAATCTAATTCAGACGAATCTCAACCATTGTTACCAATCCTCGAATTGTTTCACTGTCCCCCTAACAAACACATTAATCTTTGTCCTCGAATGGTCTATAGATCTTGCTAAGTGGTTACATGTTAGTATATTAATGACAGTAAAATTGATAATGTACATGGAAAAACTCCAAAACTGATGGTAATTTTTAGATAAACCTAAATCAAAACTTATATAATTACTAGTGTTAGGACAATTAAGAATCGGAAAAATTGGAATGTTTTATGGTATCAGAAAAAAAAATGGTGCATTTTTTTCCAATGCCAAAAACGATTCTTTTAATTTTTGTTTGTGCTTAAAACTTAATTTTCCTTTGTTGTTACTAATGATAAATATTTATCAATATTATAATTACCAGTAAAACTAAAATTCATATATCTCACCACCATAAATGTATTTTTACATTTTCAAAAATATATGCACATATTACCATATTACATGTGTTTTTAAGGTCATCCAAAAAATAAATAAAAAATTACAAAATAACTGTCCTAAATATTTGGAAATTAAAAAAAAAAAATTGGAATTGGTAATAGTATCACAATCGGGAAAAGTATTAGAATCATCCCATCACTAATAGTCATATCTAGGGATGTACCGATTATCAAATTGGCTGACTTCCAATTACCAATTAATTGTCTGATTAATAGGTTTTCTAATACTGATTTATCAGCAACTTTTGTTGTCATAAATGATAAATGATTAATCAATTATATTGTAAATGAATAAAAAGTTAACTCTTTTGCTTGCCAGTGAAAATTTATCAAAGTGACTACACCATATTATAAATTAATAAGCATGACGTGTTGTTAACATGTAGAATTTTACAACTGCACTGAATTTGAGGCAAATTGATGTAAGCATAGGGAAAATTTCCCTACTTTTTCCTCCTATCGAATTAACATTATTTTTTACTTTAAATCACTGTTAAAGAAAATTATTACTTCATCTTTCAGTTTATTGTTGTAACCTACATCTAAAATTTCAAGTGTTTAAACACAAAGTTAGCAGAGGAGTTTGGCAGAGTCTGCAAAGGTCAACTTTGACCTTTTGGCAGCCAAATTTTCAACCAAAAACTGATTAAAAAGCTTGCTGCATGTCTGAATACCCTTTATGTAAAATTTCAAATGTTTAGACCCAAAATTTGCTGAATAGTTTGCTAGAGACTACAAAGGTCAAATCTATTGAACTTTGACCCCTTGGTAGCCAAATTTTCGTCCAAAAACTGATTAAAAAGCTTGCCTTATGTCTGAATACACTTTATGTAAAATTTCAAATGTTTAGACAAAAAAATTGGCTGAGTAATTTGGTAGAGACCGCAGAGGTCAAATATTTTAAAATTTGACTCCAATTTTGACCCTTTAACATTTATTGTTTTGGGTTCAAATCAAGTTAAGAAGTTTGATTCATGTCCAAGGAACCTACATCTAAAATTTCAATTTTTAACTATTAATACAGAATCGCAAATTATATAGAACTAGCTGTACCCATCTAGTGTCGCCCAGGATATAGTAAAGTCATTCTAGTTTTTAATCTTTATTTGTTTGCACATTTTAAAGTAAACAACTTCTATTATACTCAATTTAAAATGAAATATTCCTCTTACTAATTTTATTTTTTGGTCATTTTTAAATGTTTCTTATTAGCAGTCATATGATCTAGACAAAGAGTTTTTTTTAAATAAGTTTTCACTTAGTATGTTATTATATAACAAATAACATGGTACAACAATTCATGAAACTTGATTCATCAGAAGCAAAGTGTGATTTATCAGCTTAAATGATATTTGGGTTTAATTTCTAAAAGATAACTTTGTATGTTAGATGAATATTCGGTAATCTCCAAAAATACCGTTAGGGCTTACAACATGGCCGTCAGAAGAGTCACGTGATCCGGTTGATCCAAAACATGAATCATGCAAATGGAAAACGCAGCCTTGAAGGCAAACTTTGACAAACAATCACAATTTGTTTGTATTTAATTTTTTGTTGATATAATGTTGTTATAAAAATAGGCAAACTTTGAGAAACAATCTTAGGTTGTTTTTAGTTAAAACAGTGTTTATAAAAAGTATTTTATTCAGAACAAACAAGTGGTCGACTAGGTGTATCAGAATTTTAGGCGGAATTTTTGACACCCCCAACAAAAAACTGCGAATAAAATATATAAAACTCGTAATTTCTGTTTTTAAAGTGGGTTGTCAATTTTCTTTATGAAATATACTTCCAAAATAAACTATTACAGTCGTTTAAAACATAATAGAAGTATTATTTTTTATTTTTTAAAAACAATGTTTACAAAATGTCTACGCACGTTCGTTTAAATATAAACTGTTTTTTTTTTTACATCATATTTTTATAACATTACATCTTAAAAAAAATGAACACCTTGTTTTAAATACCATTTTTATGATAAACTCTGAATAAAATATTTTTTATAAACACTGTTTTAAAAAACAAACAAACTGTGATTGTTTCCCTACAAAAAATTAAATGACCGTTCTAAATAAATTATTTATTATGATATTGAAAAACTGTTTTTGTACTTAATTATTATGCTTGTTTGTCAAAGTTTGCTTTAAATTTGCGTTTTCCGGTTTCGTAATACGGCGATTCATGTTTTGGATCAACCGGATCACGTGACTCTTCTGGCGGCCATGTTGTAAGCCATAATGGTATTTTTGGAGATTACCGAATATTCTTATTAATTCACATAGTTCAGCTCAATCAAAAGATCCCATCGAAACATCGAAGAGGCTTGATTTCATTTTTCCCCTACGGTTTTGTTATTAGCTGAGATACTTTGCCTACAATAAAATCATTAGCTAACATTCACGTATGTGGAGACTTCAATGTTCACAACGTGGAATGGTTGACCCACTCAAACAAGACTGATGATGAGGGGAGGTTCTGTCATGATTTCTCCATTGTTTATAACCTCACTCAGATTGTTCACGAACCTACCTGTTTGCCCGACAATGACGGCCAGTATGCAAGTCTACTAGACCTTTTTCTCACAACTTGCCCTGAACTATGTTCAGTTTCTGTTCTGTCTCCTCTTAGATCTTCCGACCACTCTGTTGTATCAATTAAGATAAAAATCAAATGTAATAAGTCCCCAGACGTACCTCTCCATCGTACAGTATATCGATACACTAAGGCTGACTGGGATAGCTTCCGTACATTTATATCGGATCTACCTCTGCGTTCCATGTTTAAAAAGGATGTGTCCTCTATAGTATCAGACCTGACGGAATGGTTAATTGTAGGTATAGACCGTTTCATACCCTCGAAAAAGTTCCAGCAAAAACCTAACAGCCAGCCATGGTTCTCTCCAGAATGTGCTGCTGCCATTGCTCACAGAAATCACTTTTTCCAATGCTTCCAACGTAATAGATGTATGGAAACTAAAGCCGCTTTCAGGACTGCCAGCAACCATTGTAAGAAAGTAATAAAGAACGCAAGAGAGTTGTATGCTCAGTTCGTCACGTCCAAAGTAGCTGAGCAGCGGCTTGGTTTCCACCAGTTTTGGCAAATAGCAAACAGAATCCTGAACAGAAGCATGTGCTCTATCCAAACTATCATCAATGGACCTGAGGTAATCTCGTCAGCATCAGACAAAGCCAAACTCTTTGCCAAGAACTTTGCAGCTAATTCTACCCTTTGCGACCAAGGCCGCCAACCCCCAATATTTCCTCCTGTATCAGAAAACACACTATGTGATATACAAATATCTGTACGTGATGTTGGCAAGCTAATCAAAAACCTTGATTCCAGTAAAGCAACCGGCCCTGGACGGTATTCTAATTATAGTACTCAAAAAACTTCAACCCGAACTAGCACCCATACTTACAAAACTGTTTAAACGTTGTCTTAAGGAGAATAGCTTCCCATCACCCTGGAAAATCTCATTAGTATGCCCTGTATTTAAGAATTCAGGTGATCGCTCATCCCCCTCTCAGTACAGGCCAATAAGTCTCCTGTGCGTCATGAGTACGTTGCTGGTATCTGTGTTAAATACAGAAGTAATCAACCATCTCAACAAAAATAACCTTCTTAGTGACACTCAATATGGTTTCCGTTCTGCTAGATCTACAGCAGATGTGCTTACAGTTATATCTCATAGGATTAGCAAATCTCTCTATGGAGGCAACCTTTCTAGAGTAATTGCTCTTGACATATCAAACGCCTTTGATAGGGTATGGCATAAAGGTTTACTTCACAAGATCTCTAGCTATGGTATAGCTGGAAATGTCTTCTCAATTATTAGATCATTTCTTTTTGATAGGTTCATAAGAGTAGTAGTTGAGGGACAAAAATCAGAAGTTCACAGTATTAATGTTGGAGTCCCTCAGGGGTCCATCCTGGGCCCAACTCTTTTCCTGATCTACATTAATGATCTTCCAAATCACATCCTTACATCATTTGTAGACATTTATGCTGATGGCACTACCATTTATGGTAGCACATCTAAGGCAGTAAACGACCAAGTTCTCTCCGATTCTCTCTCCTCTGATCTTGAGCACGTAGTACAATGGGGAAAGGAGTGGTTGGTTACTTTTAATGCGTCTAAAACCAAGCTTCTCTTTTTACATCATCAACACTGAGCCACATCTGGCATCAATTGAAATGAATGGCTCTTGTCTTCAGGAGGCCTCAAGTTTTGACAAGCTTCTGGGCTTGACCTTTACTCCTGATCTTAACTGGAACACGTACATCAAATCTGTTGTCAAGGGCGCTGGAAAAATGGTGGGATCTTTCTATCGATCCAGTAGATATCTCACTGCTGATGCAATTCCCTATCTATATAAGAGCCAGGTACGTCCTAGGATGGAATACTGTTGCCACATCTGGGCAGGAGCTGCTAAAAAGAACTTGTCCTGCCTTGATAAGAGTTCAAAATAGACTTTGTAGCCTCGTAGGAGATGTCCTTTTCTCTTCCCTGCAACCTTTATCTCACAGAAGAGATGTTGCGAATTTGTCTCTGCTTTATCGTTATTTTCATGGAAGGTGTTCGACTGAGCTCCAGTCTATGGTCCCCTCCCCTCGCCAAACTTTCACAAGAAACACTCATCTAGCTGAAAACACTATCACTAACTCCCCCCACTCTTTATCTGTGTCTAAACCTAAAAGTAGATTCCATGAACAAAGCTTCTTAGAACTGCACGCCTGTGGAATTGTCTTCCGTTTTCCTGCTGACTACAATATGGTTGTCTTCAAGTCTAACGTAAACAAGTTCTTGATGAGCCATTCCATATAAGGTAACAAATTTACCGAATTGATTACTATATTGTCCAATTTCTACTGTACACTCTTTAACCCTTATCCTCGAGTGGCCTCTTGGCCTTGATAATGTGGTGATGCCTGTGTAAAAAAAAAAAAAATTTAAAAAAGAAAGGATTTAAAATACAAATGGCATAAAAATTAAGTGTTTGAAATTGTTTCCTACAGCACCTTTGGGAAAACAAAGGCAAAAATATGCAATTTCAACTTCTTGAAACCATTAGTCCCAATTCAAAGTTTTTTTTTGTTTGCGTGTGTGTTTGTCCCTCGAAACGACGAGGACCATTTGATCATCCTGTCTGTTAGGATAAGGGGAGTCATCATCGGTGAGTACGGATATGGCTGATAAGCCCAATCTTTGCTTGAAAAGTTCTATTGCAGTGGAAACAGGAAATCATAGCAGATGTTGAGGGCTTCAAAACATTGTCCTTTCTGCGCTTTTCTGCAGTAACCTTTCGGTAACTTTCATATTTGCAGGCACCGTCATGAACACCAGCCCGCCACTTGGCTCTATCTAAAGCTGTCTGCTCCCATGATGACGGATCAACATGTGATGCCTTCAGAGTGTCTTTATATCATTTTCTCTAGCCACCATGGGAGCGCTTGCCATGTTGGAGCTCAGCAAACAGAAGCTCCTTGGGTAGTCTGTAGTCTGGCATGCGGGCTACATGACCAGCCCAGCAAAGCTGAGCCTTCATCAGGATAGTGGGGATGCTTGGGAGTCCAGCACAAGTGAGGACTTCTGTGTCTGGTATCCTTTCCTGCCAGCATATGTCAAGCAGTTTCCTCAGTCTGTTGGTGTGGAAGTGATTAAATTTTCTAGCGTGCCGTTGATAGACAATCCACGACTCACATCCATAGAATAAGGTGGTGAGCTTTATAGATTTTAATCTTTGTCATAGAGGTGATACCTCTTCTGTCCCATACATTTTTGTGGAGTCTGCCAAATGCAGCGCTTGCTTTAGTGAGTCTGGTATTGATTTCATTGTCAATGACTACATTGCAGGAGAGCGTGCTGCCAAGGTAGGCGAACTTGTCCTCCGCATTGAGTCTTTGTTCCCCAATTGAAATGTTAGGTTCTGCATATGGTTTTCCCGGAGCAGGCTGATGCATCACCAGTCTTCTTGGTATTGATTGGGAGACCAAAATTTTCACAAGCTTCTGAGAATGTTTGCATTGTGTTGTGTGTGTGTACTTATACAGTATAGGGCACGAGTATAAATCGCATTCAAAGTAAAATCTTGTTGATATACTTACATATACAAAATAAGTATCTTCACCAAAAATTAGGAAAAATTATTGAGCAGAATTTTAATTAAAAATAAAACTAGTTTTCAAATTTTGCCGATCTATCAATCATTATTTGGTTAAATGTTAGATTGACTTATCTCCCCCCTGCTTTACAGAATTTCCGCTCTTATCAATGGCGGATCAATAAAATACAATGAAACTCATTTTAATTTCTGATTGAAATTCTACTAGATAGCTTTTCCTAATTTTTGGTGTAGATACCTTTTTTTGCCTGATACATAAGTTAAAAAAAAAAAAAAAAAAAAGTTTTTCTGTTAATTTATTTGGAACTGCGATTTTCCCCCATCTAACTGATTTTAAGTTTTGTCTCTATCTGTATAACCAGAGTTTTATTAATGTACTAATGAGTCATCGTTTATTAAGGTCAAAGATCACTCGAGGATAAGTATTAATGAGATTGATGAGCAATATCATGAAGAAATTGGAATAGATGGGCAGAATTCAATTACTTAAGAAAACAGCTTAATGCGACATTTGACTTTATAGTCAGCTGAGAAGTAGCCCTGCAGTATTGTGTTCTACAGATGGAGTTCTCAGAAAGAAACTGTTTGTGGAGGTTCCATTTGATTTTAGTTGCACTCATAACTGCTTTTACTGCCTCACGTTTTCACCATCTTTCCAACATAGTCATTTGGAAAACTGAATTAGTGTTCTGCGAATATGGTTCAAATTTCATCAAAATCGGATATGCATATTTGAAGTTTTAAAGGAATTCTGTCACCCATAGGTCAATTAGAGGTGAGAGCACATAGAGAGCTGGATCACTTCTATTGTCTTCCCCTGTAAATTTTACGTAATACTCTTTTAGATACTTATGCATTAATGCTACAGCGCTGAAATAATAACATTATTTAGAAACCCGTTCTTAACATGAGGAGGGAGTGTTTTGTAACTATTCTATACTTGCACCTAATAAATTAGATAAATCTATATAATTATAAAACTCGAATGACCTTGTAATGAGTGTTGTAACCACACATCCGGTTTATGACTTCCAGTTGCACATGTGTAGATAAACATAAACCCATAACAGCGTAAACAAATAAACACAAATTGCTACTTTTGCAGAATTTGACCTGCGGACTGAAATATTAGCATTATTATTTAGAAATTATTATTTAACATGGGAAGGGTGGGGATGTTTTGCAACTATTCTGTATTACAACTATACTGTCGCAATTTTTCTTACAAATAAATCAACTTTGACCCGTTGACAACTATAAGAGCATTTTACAACGGCGATTTACCCACGTTCTTCCTTTATTTTTTTAATTAATTCTCCATTTTTAATGCACCTTTCTTAAAAACATTCGTACATTTTCTTCTACACTACCAACATAAATAAATAACTCCGAAAATGTTTTTTTTACAAATAAACAACACAATGACTGTGTACGTTTTCAGCGTCCCAATTGTTTGTTTTTTTTTGTTTAAATTATCCAAATAAACAATTGTTAATACTTTCTGCTTTTTTTGACCCAATGGGTCATGAATGTTTGTTTAAAATAAATGAAAAAAAGTTACATTTTATTTTCATTTTCTATTTAAAAAGCCATTCTTAACATGGGGAGAGTGTTTTTTAACTATTCTGTACTTTCAACTAACAATTTCATTTAAAAAAGATATATCAAAATTTGAATTTAACTTTAAGTATTATGTCATCTGTTCAGTGCACATTTACCTATAAGTATGGCAAACTACTTATAATTCAATGGCTGTAAGTTTTTATTTCAAAAATAAACAATTATAAACAGAATGACTCATAGAAATCTATCTATATTTTTTTTCATTTGAATATACTTTCATAGAAATGTTTGTTATGTCACAAAAACTATTTTCTTTACATCAGAAGTGTCACGCTCATACATTAATTCCATAGCAACGGGTCATGGGTAGTCTAGTATATCATAAAAATTGAATTTAACTAAAAATACTATTAAAAAAATAGTAGTGCGGTAACAAATGCATAAGCACCCTCTTTTAGATTTTATAACCTTTCTTTTTATAGGAAACAAACATCACACACATAACGATTTATATATATCGTTTAGGCGATCGGGTTTCGATCCTGGTTTGAGGTAGTTGCTTGTCTAGCCGCACTGATGAGCTGTGAAACAACAAAACAGTACTGTATGTGGATGACATATATATATATATATATATATATATATATAAAATATTTCATTTAATCACATAAATTAATATACAAAGATATAATTAATGCGTAAATTTGCAGTATTTACTTCAGTGCTCAACACATATGTAGAGCTAAGTAGTAAGTTATGAAAATATATATGGCAATTAAGCTACACAGAATATTATGCATAAGCCTGACAAATTCTCACAAGGATGAAACACAGAATATTCTGTGTAGCTTAACTGCCATATATAATTTTCATAACTTACTAATATATATATATATATATATATATACATACATACATACACACACATATATACATATGAGAGACAGAGATGAAAGACAGAAAATATGTTTTCAGAACTACACTGATAGATTGATTCAATAAACTCCAGCGAATCCAGAGATCAGAAACACCAATACTTGTCAATAGAATTTTTAGCAATTATAGTATAGAAATAATAACACATTCTGAATTTTTTTTTTTTTTCAGATCAGGCAGATGTTTGTTTTATTTTCTGCTGGCTCTAGATGCACTCTATATACATATATCATGGACCCTCTTTCAGTCCCAAGAGACAATGGATACCTCTTGTGCAGGAAGTCTACAATAAAACAAGGGTTTCATAATCTCTAAATGCACTCCTAGACTAGCATTGCTGGTGTCCAGTGACAAGAAATCCAAGGAAACAATGCTAAGTAGAAAAAAAAAACAAATGGAATTGTTTTGGAGTTTTCCTTCTCCTAGATTAGTTATATAAGCAGGACTTAAAAGCTTAGTTTGCCCTACTATTTAATCAATATCTGAAGGCTGGAGAGATGGCTGGAGTTTATTCTGCACTGTTATAACAGTGCAGAATAAACTCCAGCCATCTCTCCTTGCGCATGCTAAAAATAAACCCCATTTTATGCCAACACTTTTGGGGTATCAGAATTGGTATCAGGAAAGTTTGTGCATATTTTCCAATGTCAAAAATGATTTCTTTAATTATCTTTTCTATTTGATTTTGTTTAAAAACAAAATCTTCCATTGCTGTTAGTGATGATAAAATAATAAATATTTATTGATTTTAAAAACTACCAGTAAAGTTAAAATCTGTAGATCACATCCTCGCAAATGTGTTTTTGCATTTTAGAAAATATATGCACATTTAGCAGGTGTTTTTATGGTAATCAGGAAAAATAACAACTTTGTAATTAAATATTTAGAGATTTATAAAGAATTAGAATCAGGAGTTCAGTATGGAATCGATAATTGTATCGGAATCTGAGGAAATATTGGAATCGTCCCATCACAGAGAGAGAGAGTTGTGAACAGTTTCCTATAGTTTTACAATAAAAATAGCAAGACCCTACAATAATGCTCTCTACTAGACCTAATACTAATCCCAAGTCTGAGTGGTAATACAAAAAAAAAAAAAAAAAAAAATGTGCTAGTAGAGTTCAGAAAAAATAATTCTAGCAAACTAGTGCATCCGAGGTTATTTTGGAATCGTTTTTGGTAGTGCTCAGTAGGGAAGGCGGCAAAGACATGCCCACAATGTATACGTTTAAAGGTCTAGTGTTTTGCACACACAAAAAATATCTTTGAACAATACTTCCTCCATTAACCTGAAAAACATTTTAAAACACTTAAAAACATTTCCTCCTCCTGTGTAAACAAAAAAACATACTTTGTTAAATAGATTTTTTTTTTTTTGCTTTATCCAAACAATCAAAATTGAATGAAAACAATTCCTTTCTAAATTCTACAAACCAAAAGCTCTCTCTTAATCTTATCACCAACCCTATGTCTAAGTGGTAGCCCCCACCCTGCCTCTCCACATCAAAAAATAAGAATCTTTGTCAAACCACACGTAATTACCTAAATAAAATAGACCCCTGCAAAAACAAGAAAACGTACAGAATGTATTCCAGGAATTTTTTTTTTCTTGTTAACTGCCCCAAAAATGCTAGAATGATCCAGAAATGGGGGATCTTACGTTAAATTTATATGCAAAACTGATCTTACACTATAAATTCTAAAATATTTTTCTTTCTACCAATTTACCTTAATCGCTTAAGAAAATAGAAACTGATTTTTTTTTTCAGAGAAGGGGAGTAGCAAAAGTGTTAATCTACAATAATATCAAATATTGAGGAGCCAAGAGAAAAATATTTTTTTCTTATAATTTGACATTTCAGTTACAAGAAAATCACGTCAGTGTGGAAAACAAACAACAATGCTCTTTTGTTTTCACTGTTAATCTCTTGACAACCAGTTTTAGGATTAAAATCTAAATAACAGCACAGGATTTTAATACAATATGTTTTTTGTTTGTTTGTTTGTTTGTTTGTGTGTGTGTGTGTGTGTGTGTGTGTGTGTGCGTGCGTGCGTGCGTGCGTGCGTGCGTGCGTGCGTGTGTGTGTGTGATATATATACTAGCAGGAAAACTAGACGTTGCTCAGGATTGGACAAGGATCACTACGTTTTATGTACTTTTTCACTGTGCTCATAACTCCATGTTAATTTCTTTGTTTTACTGCACCCCCACTCCCTAGAAACTGAAATGTTAGAAAATTCTGAATCAGTGTTTGATTGCTTTAAAGTTCATTAAAATCAAATATACATTTTTCTAGTTTTCAGCAAGTTCACTTAGAGGTGGGGGCACACTGATATTCAGCACATAGAAGGGTAACGTTGGCTTCCTCTAAGAATTTTATACATACAGTAGAACTCCGGGATAATGTGGCCCCAGGATATGTTTCTTTCAAGTTAAGATATGGATTACAATGCTATTTCCGACCCCTGGTTACAATATTTGTCCTGCCTTCCAGTGTTATTTATGTTATTTGATTATATACATGTGTATTATATACTGTACTGTATTTTGTTACTAATTTTTAATATGCACTTTATAAAATTTTGCTTTGGCCCTACCATACGTAGATTTCACCTAACGATCCCAACCTTGGAACAGATTAATACCGTATCCCGGGGTTCTACTGTATATAAATGCATCAGGTAGTTACGGAAGGGACCACGAGAAGATTGCCAACACCCTAAAATCACTTTCACTTAGGATGTTGGCCACCTTCTCGAGGTCTCTCCCGTCAGCAGCCGATGTCTTTCTAGAAAGAATTTCAACTAGAAAAATATTGGGGAAACCAATGCCAACAGAATTTTTGGATTCATATGATATGATGATCTAGATGGGATATATATTTGAAGTTTTAAGGCACACTTAGAGATTTGGAAAAACTTTTGTCTTCCTTGGTAAATTTTATATAAGAATGCATTTTCACATTTTCTGCAGATTCTTTCTATAAGGAACACAAACATAACACGGAGGCATTAAATTATATAAACTTTTTAATAATAAAAAATAGCAACTGATTCCAGATGTGTGGGTTGAGTTCAATAGCTTTTCTTTGGCACAGGTGCCTATAAACACTGTAATAAACAAGTATTTTTGTTCTTATGTTTCTACAAACTTTAAATAAATATCTCCATTTCGTTTTATCAACATTTTTTTTTCTTACCAAATCCTTTTCCATTCCAAGGAAGAAGAAAAAACCTTCCAATTACTTTCTGAGGAATATACTTTTGTCTCTGATGAGTTGTTTGGTGGACTTCCACTATTCAACAAAACACGTGTAAGATATACATTAAAAAGGTATGAATAAATATTATGAGTGAGAATTAAATACATGTAGTTTTAGAATGTTGACTAATGAGATATATATCTATATATATAAAAATGTAATTCTTGGTTCGTTCAAAGTTAATAAAACCATATTTCTACGTTACCAATTTAATTGAAATTTTCAGAAAATTTATCTGTAAAGTGTAAAATGTTTACATGTTATTAAATTAAATTAAAATCGCAAATTATAAAAAATATATTAAATAAAATAAAAATATTTTTCGTAACTGCGAGACTGTCCGCCATTTCATTTCCGGTAGAAATGAGCCTTTCACGTGCACCACACGTTAACGACTTTCGAATTACAACATTTAACTATCTATTTAATAGATGGGTAAAAAAATAAATTCCCTATTTTTTAAATTACATATATTTTTTGTACTTTAACCTTACAATTGAATAAAAAAAAAAAACATATCATAAAACTTTAATTAAACTTGGAAATATGATTTAAAAAATAGCGCGGATCGGTACGTGCACTAGCACCATTTGTTTATCTTAATTTTTTATTTTTAAAAGCTTTCCTGGCGAAGCCTACCTAAAATAAATTTGTCTAATTCTTAATTTCTTATATTATTGAAAAAAAGAAAAAAAGAAACTTCCTGGAATTTTGATAAAATTTTCCATTAAGGCCAGTCTCACGTTCGTCAAAATACTTTTTTGGGTGGCCGTTGAGTTCCATAGCGACCAGCAGACTTAAAATAGCGTGGATCGGTAAGTGCACTAGCACCATTTGTTTATCTTAATTTTTTATTTTTAAAAGCTTTCCTGGCGAAGCCTACCTAAAATAAATTTGTCTAATTCTTAATTTCTTATGTCATTGGAAAAAAAAAAAAAAGGTAAATATGAAGAATTACTCCACCCTCGAAAATTCCTTTAAAATTACCACTCTTATAGGTTTTTGGGGTCGCTGAAAACGAAAATAACATTTATAATTAAGGCAAATGAGTAGTTTCCAAGATATGAAGAAATGTTAGTTTAAAAAGTGAAGGATCACTTATCCATAATAATTTAACGTAAAATGATCACCCACTTTGTAGCCATGATTTTTTTTGGGGGGGCTTTCTTTCTACCCTTGGAAAATCCTTTAAAATTACCTGTTTAAATTGGTTGGAGGGGCGGGGGGGTGTTTTGGCGACAGAAAAATGTCCCTCTCTCAGGTGGCCAGAAAGTGGGTGCTCATTCTAAGTTAAATTTACATTGAAAAGTAATCACCCACTTTTCGAAAAAGTAATTTCTACATATCATGAAACTTTCTTTTTGCGACGGAAACGGCTTGCAGATTCGTTTTTAATACACTGAAATCTACAGTAAAATATTTCGTTATATACGAACATGAGACGGGCCTTAAAGTAAAATAATACCGGATTTTTGGGGCAGATTTGCTGTTTAGTTGTATAATATCCTCAAACCAGGTAATCACTAAAAAAGACTCTTAAAAGTCGTCAGCTGTATCGAGCAAAAGTTTAAAACCACTGATTATATGTCAGCCTACATCACAGTAACATATATTGAGAGAGTTCCTAACAGTATTTTGTATAGTTTTTTAGTTTAAACTCATTTTCCCAAGATTTCCCCAAACTTAACGTGTTCGATACAGTCTGCCGCCATTTGTATTTTTCAAATATACCGATAAACACTGCATGTTTTTGAACCGATTAAACATTATACATTACATAAAAACACTAAAATATTATCCAGTTAGGTAGAACATTTACTTTTATTGCCTTTGATAACATTTATTTGTTATATATTTATTTTTTGACAACTTCTTTGTATCTGTGTTTAGTAATACAAACCCTTTTCATTTAATGTAATGTTTAGTCGGTTCGAAAAACAGTGTTTATCGGTGTATTTGAAAGATACAAATGGTGGCGGACACTGTTGATTACGTTAAGTTTAAGAAAGTGAGTTAAAACTAAAAAATTATACAAAATACTGTCACAAACCCACCGATTATGTTAGCCTATGTCAAGGTAACATATTCGGTGGGTTTTTGACACTGTATTGTATAGTTTTTAATTTTTAACTTACTTTCCCAAACTTAACGTATTCTACAGAGTCTGCAACCATTTCTGTTTTTCCAGCCGATTAAACATTTTACATTACATAAAAACACTAAACAATTATCCAGTTAGGTAGAAACGTAACTTACCTTACCTTTCATTTATTTGTTTTTGGACAACTTTTTCGAATCTGTGTATAGTAAACCTCCCCCCCCCCCCCCATCACTCAAATATTAATTACTAACTCACATTTTTGTATACAGAAAAAAAAAAAAAAAAAAAAAAACATTTAGCGTTTCAACATTTTTGCTACGTTCAGCGTTATCCACTGATTGTTGGTCGAGCCCACGCCATGATTGACGGTAATCCCGAAGATCAGGATCCAATTCTGCAAGAGTACCATTTTTTTTCATTTTTGCTTTTTTTTTTTACTTTTTTGAGTGGATTGCTGTACTAATATAAAAAAAAACATGCATTTTCTCTTTTTATTAGAATTTTCCATTACACCAAATTGAGCCACAGCAACGCGTGGCAGGGTACAGCTAGTACGTACGTACGTACACACACACACACACACACACACACACACACACACACACACACACACACACAGAACTTTTCAACTTTAAGGTGTCTGCCATTAAAATAACATTTTAACCAAAACAGTTTCATAACAATTTGGTTCAATTGATAGTTAAGTTTAATTACTGCGATATAGTTTGTTTGATCATTAAAATTTCTAATTGTAACCAAATTCATATATAACTAATTAAGTGTTAAGGTAATGTTTTAATCTATTTAATGATTGTATGTAAATACCTCCCCAAACTTTCAATACCTGAGAATTTGCTAAGAATTTTAAAGCCAGAAATGAGTTTCAATGCGACAATGCCTCCATATTCCTTTTCCAATTTTGAAATAATGGAGAGTAGAAAAGTGGACCTTAGATTTACTTTCAGCGGCATCGTAACTCATTTCCCTGATTTTTGTCCTTTAGTTCTCACATTCTATGAGTAATGTTTCTGACAAAGAGGAAGAATTGCTGTTTTTCGGGTTGAAATCCATATAATATTTATCCTTGACTAGTTTTCACATTGAAATGTCATTAATGAGAAAGTTTTTCATTTATTAGTTCTTTATATCAAGTGGCTTCATGCTTTGTCTTGAGCGATTTCTATTTTTCATTTTAACTATTCCTAAAAAAATTAAAATGGCTGACTTGTTTACGAATAAATCGTAGATTTTTGTTGATGTAATTTTATAATTATTTTTTAAATACGATTTTAAAAGAGTTTATTTTAGTATTTTTTCATCTCAAAAATAAATTGACAGAAAACAAAAACTAAGTCACAACACATGCTAGCATGTAAGCAGACGTTAAACCGACTAGAAAGTCACGTAAAGACAAATTTTATTATTGAAAAGGCGAAAGGAAGAATTATCATCAAGAAAAAATAATGTAATTTTTTGCCCCCCCCCCCTTTGTTTTTTAAAGTAAAATACAATTTTGTTGCAACTTAATCTTAAAAATAATAATAAAATATACTTGGAAGTTTTGCGAGAATAAAATTTGATAAAGAAGAAAAAAAAAACGTGAAATCAATGTATTTATTCAAGACAAATCCTGCTTTGTTTTTAATGCGATGAAAAATGCGAAAACAATCATTTAGTGATAACAAAAATTACAATAAAAAATGAACGGTATTTAAACAATTATGAGAGGACATGAAGTGACAAGATTAAAAACAAATTATAACGAATTAGCTACTTTAGTAGAATACGAACCGTGCTGAAATAATGTTATTATCTAGAAGCCCATTCTTAACATGGGGACGACATTTTGTAACTATTCTGTACTTTCATCTAACAATTCAAGAAACAAAAAATACCGTAAAATTGAATTTAACTTGAGAATCATTAAAATAAGAAAAGGCACGGTTCGTATTTATTTAGCATAAGTATCAGTCACGATTTGAATTAGTCGAACTACGCTTTCATCTTGGCTTTCGGCGGATATATAACCCTCTCGGCCTTCTTCAGGTGCATACTGTTTTCGAACCTGGAAATCTTTATAACGAAATTAGGAACCTGGTAGGAAATTTCGAACCGAACACTGATGCACATATGGCCTAACGGTTAATAACGTTGATAATCAGTTCTAAACGAGTACGTTTTCTTCTATTTTGGGTGGGGAGGCGAGGTATTGATAGTTCAATCTTTAGTACAGACGACAATAACTAGCACAAAAAATTAACAATTCTACTTTGTCATGGCTGACAGAATTAGAAAATTTTGCCCATGTGAATGAAATAAAAGGTTCGGTTCGAAAATCCGCCCAGGTTCTCGATTAGGTTGGTTGTTAAGGCGGTGAAATTGACTTTTAACGGTTCCGAATATTAACAATCTAATTTGTCCTAGTCAATGTTGTTTCTGAAAACTTTAGAGCTATTTTGAACTTTTCAGCTTTAAAGATATTATCCTAACCAAATTAGTTCTAGATTTATAATAAGTTGATTAGGATAATTTTTAAATGGTAGCAGTCTTTACACAGCTGAAAAGATTTATAACCAACTTTAATAAAAATGTTAAAAATCAAAAAGACCTTCCTTAATCCTACCGCTAGCCATAAGTGTAAACAAATAAGCTTAAAAGAGAGGGGTAGAGAGGGGTACTTGTGTAGTTTACAGATTATGCTGAAAATAATTCTTAATATTGGGGGAGGGGGTGTTAACTATCCTGTACTTCCACCTAACAATTTAATAAACAAAATATACCGTAAAAATTGAAAGTTCTATCTAAAAATAGCATGGTCTGTAAATTGCAAAAGTGCCAAAAAAGACGGTGAGCGTAACGTGGGTGTATTAGAACCGTTAAAAATCAATTTCGCCGTGCTTTACAGCATGTCACAACGTCGTTGTGTTGGGTCATCCTATAGCCAAACGGTACAATTTTGTTTTGAATTCGTTTTGCAAATGTATATAATTGTGAACAAATAAGTTGAATCTATCGTCTACAAACAATTCATGACTGGAATCGACTATTAGCTTTCCAAATTCGAACAGATGCCCCCGAAAAAGGTCAGAGGGTTACATCGGCCGAAACATTGTGAATATAACAATAAAGGTGAGAATAATCGTCCCAATAATTCAAGTTACCAATCCTTATCTAAAAAATTCCGAAACAAAGGTGCAAGTAAAATAAAGCAAGAACACGTGTTTAACAAGGTTTCAGAATTCTTACTTAACCCAAACCGTTAAACTGAAATACACCAATAAACAAGAATGAGACAGAGAGATCCATTCATATTAACACAACAACTACGCCATAGTAAATTATCCACCATCAAAAAGAATAATGTTAAAATAATATTAAATTAATATTCTTTAAATATCAACAAAATAATATTTGCAAAAAGTGTCGTTTTCAAGAATTAAAGGGAAACGTAAATATAAGATTCTGGATTGTGACATGGACGCTGCTGGGAAAGGGGGTAACACAAATAAAGGGGAAACAGCACGAAAAAGCTTTTTTTTTTTTTTTTATCAGGATACTATGTGGAATTATACTTGGAAAGTGCTGCCAATTGTACTTACGAACATGATGATTATTTTCCCCTTTCTTTTGAATGGTAACTTTTTTTTTTTTTTTAAATAAACTGTTTACAGTTTTGGAAATGACAGGACGAGAGTGAATGGATGCCGCTAAAACTGATCCGTACACTAGTGATATACACGCACAGCTGTCAATGTATGCACTATGACGAAAAAAGAAAACAAGAGAAAAACAATTACAAATAAATCTTTTTCAGAAATAAATAGCAAAATCGTCCTTATTTAAGGTGTCTGACCTAAAAGATTTTTTTTTTAATTCAGGATTTTATTCCTATTAATTTCTATCAAATTCTAAAATTCAGAATCAAAACGGAAGTTAAAATGATAGCCAACAATTTTCTATGGAGTGTTTATAGTGAAATAAACAAAACTAATAGTCAAGTTAATATTCATATAAAAACGGCAAAGCATCATTAAATTTATCTTCGAAATTGGGTTCATTATTTGAAAACTGTATACATTAATTAATAGTGTTCCAGTATTGTTTGGAATATGATTTTATTATTGACAAGAGTATCAGATTTTAGTACTTTTAGTCTTCCATACTTCAGCTGTCCCATAAGATGCCCGTAAATTTAAGTTAGATATTCATCACCTTACACTTAGGTAAGGTAAAAATTTATTCGAAACGCATTTGACCTTTTAGGTCACAAACAAACTTTCGGTTGTAAACACTGTTATTTTTTTTCTCTTTCTTTTAGTTAAATCGTTAATTTATTTATTTATTAGATAATCATCTTTTTTATTTTTATATGTCTACATTTTACATTTAGATGCTGAAAAAGTAGAAAGAACTTTAGCGGAGTTTTGGAATAAAGTTAAGTTCGCTTCGTTTCTTTTTATGTTGATGACCACGTTTAGAACATTTAATTTTTTTTTTTTTTTTTTTTTTTTTTTAAATATTTATATACCTGCAACTGCTTTTAAATGCTATCCGATTCGAGAATTGCCAAGAAATGGGTGATTATTTTCCGTTAAATTTGGATGAAAAACTGATCCCCCATTATTATTTCTAATTATTTTTAAGTGTTCACGCAATCGCCTAAAAAGTAGAATCTCATTTTAGAGGCGGGTAATTTAACCAAGGGTGTTCCTCTACAGCTATACAAAAATTATAAAAATAACATTTAAAACATCTAAAACACGTTTAATCGGATACTGAAAACGTAGAAAAAAAAAAATATCGAACACAAAAATAAAGATGGCCGACATATAAATAAAAAGGGGAAGGGTCGGGCAATGAAAATGAAAGTATTTCTTTTGAACTAAGAAATCAATTTTACTCCTAGTGGGGGGGGGAAATCGGTACTACTTGTTTAGTTCAATCAAGACATTAAAAACTGAAAATATTGAAAAAAAAAAAAAAATTATATTGTACGTACCCGTTATGGAATTAAGTTCTCATAAAAAAGTTCACTAAATTTGATGAAGTAGTTTTTTTATAGAGGAAAATCAAATGTTAATGAGATCGATCGTATCTTGCCATCGTGCCTATTTCGCAGACGAGAAGGGCCTCAAGGGAAATAACTCCTTCACCGCTAGTTTATCAAAATTTGATGAGATTTTGAAACATGGGCAGAAAAAATACAAAGATAATTTTTTTTTTTTTTCACTTATTTTACAGAGTTTCTTCGTTCTTCTTCAATCCCCATTTTTATTTTGCCCTTTGTTAATCCTTTTTTCGCTTAAAGGCACCCCCTTCTCGTCCACGAAATAGACAAGATGGCAGAATGCAATCGATCCCATTAAAATTTGATTTTCCTCTGCCTTGCTATTCGGTTTTAGGGTTAGAGGTAAGGTTAAAAGACTTTTGGCGACGAGTAGGGTCTTACTATTCGGATGCTAACTAGCAGGGTTAAAAAGGAGGGGCTTTACCACTCGGACTTAAGGTTAGTGGTGGGATTTAGGAAAGGTTTTCTTTTTTTTTTTTTTCTAGGAGGGGAGGCTTGTATTTTGTACCTCAGGTTAGTGATAGAGTAAGTAACGTTTCTTGTTTTTTGTCAAGTGTTTCAGAGTGATCACATATAGTTACTTAAAAAGTAGAGTCTCTTTAAGGTGGGGGTGTCAGGGGATGATGTTAATCTACAAATTAACCTTTTAATCATTTAAATCTAGTTACATTAAAAAAATAAAATAAAAAGATGTTTGGCGCAATGTAATCCAATCAAGATCTATTTGTGTAAAAATAGATTTGACACTTGCTAAAAAAGAAAAAAAAATCATCGCTTGATTGTTCATTATTGGAAGAAAAATGTGAGGCGAAAAGCAAAGGATCACTGAATGTTATGTCCAGAATTTAAAGTAGTGTTATATTTTATTGCATTGACTTAGCTTGTGACTAAATTGCCAAGTGATCCTTACGAACACTGAGTCGCGAAGTGATCTCTACAAAAACTAAAATGCAATGCTTATAATTGCTTACATTTTTTCCTTCTCTGCTTCATTGGAATTCGCTTTTTTTCGTCACTAGTAAGTTTTAACATGAACATGTGAACTCAAAAACATTTTGAGCCAATTTAAATATTTCAACTCCTTCCCAAAAAAAGTAACACTTATATGTGAACGTAATAAACCAGTGCAAAGTTGGAAACTCCTATAAAGTGAGCAGATAAACAGCAAAAGCTATTAAGACTTTACCAGCCGCACATGTACGAAGGAACCAGATGGTCTACTGAAATCCCACCCTGGCCTTTGGCCTGAATGACAAGGCAAAAGGATCCAGTGACTCCAGCTTTATTTCTCACTGACACAAGTATACGCACTAGCAAGAACAAAGATAACGTATGCACATACAAGGTGCCTTAAATAAGTTTCCAGACATTTTTTGTATGGGCACTTTCATTGATAGTACACACATAAAACTTAATCCCCTTCAAAGTAATCTCCTCCAACTGCAATGCATTTGCTGTACCGTTCCAACAACTTCTGGAATGCTCCATGGATGTCCTCTTGTGTGAGCATGTCAATGACTCTTGTCACAGCCTCTTTTATCTCCTCAATTGTCTCATAACGACAGCCTCTAAGGGAATAACCAAAGTCACAGGGAGCAAGGTTCGGAGTATAGGGAGGGTGAGGAACTGTCTTGATACTCATGACAATGTTGTTCTTTCTGATCTTCTCTGAGCATCCTTGGGACAAACTTCATGCAAATGTTCCGCATCTTCAGTTCCTCACAAATAATTGTATGTACAGTTCCCACACTGACATCAAACTGTGCACTTATTGTCTCTATAGACACACAACGGTCCTTATCCATGAAATTCTTTATTTGGCCAATCAACTCAGGTGTTCTGATTTCTTTACTCCTTCCACACGTCTCGTCATCCATCACATACTTTCTGCCTTCCTTGAATCTCTTATGCCACTACAAAAACTGATGCTCGATTCATGCAAGATGGTCTAAAAGAAGTCTGAAGTATCCTATACGTTTCTGTGGCATATTTTTTCAAGTAGAAAACAGAATTTTATTGCTTATCGTTCTTCTAAAGTGTCCTCACGTCCAGATTGCATTTTTGAAAATCACCAGCTGTGACAATCAGGCTTTAGTAGAGTGTATTCCAATTCCTGCTGTAGCTATTCATTTAAACCTGAAATCATAAAAATTGGTCAGTCATCTCATAAGACGTATAGCAATAACATTGAATTTTCAAGAGTCTATGACAATTTTAATTGCCTGTACAAAAAAAGTTTGGAAACTTATTTAAAACACCTTGTACACAATGTCACACTCAAACACACACATATTCACACAATGTTGATTCATAATTATAAAAGTAATAAGCTGGGCAAAATTGGAAACTTCTATAAGGTGACGAGCTTCTACCAGCTGGCTGAGCAAAAGGAGATCCAAGAATGTATTCTCTACAAACTACCTCCTGTGTCCTTTTGGGGCCCTGGTGTGGCAAGTTGAAAAAACCCAGTGATTTACATACCAGCTTTAACTCACACACATACACAATGCTACGCTGCCTAATACTCAAATTCACTCAACTTCTTTACCGAAACACGAGCTGTATTGTGAAAATTTACTAATCTGAAAGTAATTTTTAAATTCTTATATGCAAATGTTTTCTTATAAAATTTAGCATTTCTACATTTTTCATTCAAAAAATTGTTTATGTTTTAGGTAACACTTGTTACGTGGGGACTCGTTCATTATTTCAACGTTTCATTTATTTTCCATTTTATTATGCATGCCTGTATGTATATTCTTCATTTTATTGCTTCATTCAAACAGTAACGAGTCATTAAATATCGGTGTAGTTCTTGGCTATACTCACAATTGCATCAAGATGTACACTACCAAAGCTATGAACCACCTCACAGGCTTTACATAGCAATTATCCATAGAAACGCCTTGAGCCTGCTTTCAGTCTGCCAAGCCAGTAGGACATTCCATGAAACTTCCATGTATATTGGTTTTGAAAAAGGGCATTTTATCAATTACTATTTGGTGTCCTTTATTGAATAAATTATATATATATATATATATATATTAGTGATGGGACGATTCCAATATTTTTCCCCAATTCCGATACAATTACGGATTCCGATTCCTTAGAAATCTCTAAAATTTCAATTATAGAGTTGTTATTTTTCCCCCGATTACCATAAAAACACATGTTAAATGTGCATATATTTTCTCAAATGTAAAAAGACACTTGGAGGGGGGGGGGTGATCTATAGATTTTAGTTTTACTGGTAATTTAAAATTAATAAATATTGATTATTTTATCATTACTACTACCAGCAGTGGAAGATTTTGCTTTAAACAAACTCCAATAAAAAAGACAATTAAAATAATCATTTTAGGCATCGAAAAATAGGCACAAATTATTCCAATTCCGATACCATCAAAAGTTCTGATTTTTCCGATTAATCATCCCAACACTAATATATATATATATATATTATATATACACACACACACATACATACATACATATATATTTTATGCATGTATATACATATATACGCACGTTTTATAAACAAAAAAAAACAAAAACAAATTCATTGTTTTTTTAATTGTTGATGTTCTATTTTGTGACTAAACTTTATTGACCAGTTTAATCAATTTTCACTTTACACTATTCATATTGATTGGTTTAAATTTACTTAAAGCACATTTGCTGCGCAGCTCCACTGATTCAATGTTTAGTAAGTGGTTACCATTGCTTTTATCACTTAAACTAATCGCTTAACACAGAGTGAATGCGGTATTTTGGTGAGAGTGTCTAGTGTAGGTTAAGCCCAACATGGTTTGGCAGAATTGTATGACCATCGACCCACCCTCCCTCCAAACTATTCAGACTTTATACCTAAGTTAATTTCACGTAATTCCTTTATTTAGTATAAAATAAAATACAATGCACACACCCACAATTGATTTAAGAAATTAAGAAAATGGCCAAGATAAAAACAAAAACGGTCATATGTCCTTAAAACGCCATCTGGTCAGAAAGTGGGATCATTTTACTTTAAATTTATGTGAAACTAACCTCATACTCTAAAACAAAGTGCTTGTGTATGTAAACTCGTTTGTGAAATATGACTTTAAAATAATATGATAGGAAAACTTTATAAAATACTTGTTAAAAAATATTAACGTATACCAAAAATTACAGAAAAATGATCATGTATTATTTTTATTTGAGAGATTAAACTAATATGCGAAGTTTTCAAATGACGGCATTGGTATACAGTCAAATCAAACTGCTTTTTTTGTTTGTTTGTTTTACTTAAATCTTCTATATAAATGAAACCGTAGATGTGTGCGTGTGCGCGCGCATGTAACTATTTAACCGATAAACTCTTAAATTACTGGTTACATAACACTGAAATTAAAAGGAAATAGTAATCATAAATCAAGGATGATTTCTAACAGAGTAAAATCTTTTAGATGGATGAATAACATGTAGAGAAATATATCAGCAAGTTGAAATGCAAAATATTAGTTTCAACTTGCTGTCATATTTCTATTACTTTTGCACATTCGTAACTTCATTCATAGCTTGAAGTGGTTTAATTTTAAATCTTTATCTCTGTCGAAAGCTCAAATAGTAGGGAATGTAATGTTAGCGTTTGACGATAGTTAAAAGATTAGTAAAAAGAATGACAGAAGTCAGGATACAATGTTGGCTATATTTTTTTATTATCTTTCCGGAAGTCGAAGGGACGGCAGTACCTACATTAATCTTTATTTAGAGATGGTTCTATGTGTGTATGTGAAAATATCTAACCGATAAATTCCTAAACTACCTGTCACATAACCTTGAAGTTAATAGGAAATAGTAATCATACACCAAGGATGGTTTTGACGAGTAAAATCTTTGTTTGGATTTATGAATAATGCGAACAGAAATATGCCAGTAAGTAGAAATGACAAAATGTTAGTATCAACTAGCAGACATATTTCTTACTTCACCGCATGCGCAAATTCATTCATAGCTTGAAGTGGTTTAATTTAATTTGAACTCTTTCTTATCTATATGTCGATAGCTCAAATGGTAAGGAATGCGTCTGGGGCGCTAAATATTTTGGTTTCGATTCTAGCTGCTGGGGCGGGCACGCAAGCCATTTTTTTTTTTTTTTAACTTTTGAAATCCGTACTAATATGCATATATATAACATTCAATAGAGAATTAGCTCTGTAATAATAAATACGAAATCTGCATGAATTAAAATATATTTAAGCGTATTTTACAACCCCCCCCCTGGGGACAAAGTTTAGTATCTGTTAGCTGGTGCTGCTACAGTACACTTAGTCTACTCTGTCGTCAGTCAGTAAATGAGAAATCCTTCTAGATTGAGGCAAATTTTCTTTTTCTTCTAAGTGCTCTTTTTGGGGAGCTAGATTTTCTTCACATTGAAAACTGCTCTTGTGTCTAATATTGCCCCCGTGGGGAGGCAAGTAAATAGGAACAAGGAATTCCGTTATAATTGACAGTCTGGTGGTTGAAGGTTCAATCCTTACTATAAACGATCATAAATAACTAAGTATATGGACATTTCTACTCGATAATGGCTAGCGAAATAAAAACAATTATCGTGGTGCTTGAAAGTGAAGAAAATACAGAAAAGTCGGTATGATGTATGTACTCGTTACAAAACGAATATATCATATTCCAAAAGTTACGGAAATCGATCAGTTTTTTTTTTTGTTTGTTTTTTGCGCTTCTACACTATTAGAACGAAATTTTGTAGCCGATAAATGGAGATTTTAGATTTAAAAAAAAAATGGTTTCTACCGATTTATTTTGTGTGTGTGTCAATTCCCAAATAAATTACAATGTTAGCTTCCAAATTATGTAGTTGAAATTACCTGAATATTACTGAATTATTTAAAAAAACAAAAAAAAAAACATTAACCATGTTAGCAGGTGGAAAATTGCGGCCAACTTGTTTAAATTGAAACGGAAAATTACCTCTCTTTTGAGCTCTCCTGTGTTTTTGTTTTACATAAGCAAATACAATCGTTTTCTTCAAATTCTATTTTCTATAATAAATAATTTTCTACATTATCGATTTTCGTAATTTTTTTAGTCATCTTAAAAATACGAGGAATGTGTAGATACCATTGTTTTCATGTGTAATTCAGTATTACGATTTTCAAAATTTCGTTCTGATAGTGTAGAAGTGCCGTTTTTTTTTTAACTAAAAAAAAAAAAAAAAAAATCAACAGTATTGCACAGAAGGTTGATTTTTTACCTCAACACTTCGATTTGAGTTGTCTCCTTATTTTAACGGATTTCATTATGCCCGACGAAAACACGACTCGCTTGCTTCGGCGTAAAATTTAATTTTTTTTTTTTTAATAAAAGAAAAAAACTACTTCAAAAACTTCACCAAATTACGTAATTTCTTAGAATACGACATCTTCGTTCTATAACGAGTATGTACATTATACATACTTTTCTGTATTTTCTTTAATTTTCGCCATAAGTGCCAATTTGAATAAGCACCAAAAATAAATATACAACAAATAAATGTTAGCAAAGGCAAGATAAGTAACTCAGAGTTATTAACTCTTCTACTTACATGGATACGTTTGTGTGTGGTGTTGGTCTAGTAGTGCGTGCGTTCGAAACAAAAAGTAGTGTCAAGTTTGAGTTAGAACAAAATATTGAATGGCGATTTCATTACAGCCATTTGGATCCTCGATAATAACTGAGATTAATCGAAAATTAAAACAAACAAAAAAAAATACTGTTAGAAACACATTCAATAAATGTCACTAATCGTATAAAATGCAATGCTCTAAGTTTCAATTTTTCAGCGATTATCGAGTCGACATGACTATAAGGTAACTGTCATTTTTATTTTATTTATTTATTTTTTCTTATTCGCTCAGACTTGACACTACTTTTGTTTTGAAGTAAATAAACGCTTTAAAACGTTAAAATAAAAACACTTATCCAGGTAGGTAGAAGAGAAGAGTTACTTCTTGCCTTTATCAACATCTGTTATACAATGTTTCGTTTTGTTTTATTGACTCTTGTCAAAAAAAAAAAAAAAAGTCTAGCTATCGATCTTAACTAAAAAAAAAAAAAGAAAAAAATCATGAAATCGACAAGATATTTTTTTCTCCCAGTCTTCCACACTCTAAAAGATAAACATTGACTTTTTTTTTTCTTGCTACGCGTTATGGTAGCAACACTCCCCACCTAAATTCTGTCACTTTGCTATTGAAAAACTAATAATAATAAAACGGCATTTAATTTTAATTCTGCTTCCATCGAATCCACCAGAAACCTTTTATTGCTGTAGTGTTATTCGATTGACTTGACGGCAGAGAGCTTGTCGCGTTAAATCTCGAAATTCAAGAATCGGATTTGATGATGGTGGTGGTTGGTTGGGTCAATGTGATGCGTAGATATCAACAATTTTATGAATGGAACCATTCGCAAAGCAACATAAAATGAAATTGAACGAAAAATCTTAACGTAAACGTTGCAGCAGTTTTTAGTTTTAAAAGCGACAGGTGTCGCTAAGTTTATATACACACACATTTTTTTAGCCTGTTGATTTCTCCTCGAAAATGAAACGCAAACATTTCTGCGTAGTCGGCATAAATGTTTAAAATATAAGCACACATTGTTAAACATAATACAATTTTTTTTTTTTTGCTTTGTTAATGTGGTAATTGATATTCGTTTTCAGCACACCAGAAAACAAGTTTTTAAAGGTAGGTCTTATATTGGTCTACTATACCACAATTACCGTTAATATTAAACGATGTTTCTAACCATTTTTGTGATAAAATTAAAAGAAAAAAAAAGCGGTATAATCAAGCAAAGGAACTCGGTTATATTTAATAATGTTTTCTTAAATGAAAGAATACGGCCTAAAAATGCACACACGAATCTCGTGAAACGACGAAGCATTTCCACTCTGCCAAACAAATTGTAAATTTCATCCTGTGTTTTTATTTTATTCATTTATCATTATTAATCCCCCCCCCCCATAATTTCAGGTGACTTTTTTGCAAGCTGCAATCTAACCGGTATTTCTCCGGTAAAGTGCTTTAAAATATGATTATATTTACATTTTTTTTTAATAGAACACAAATCGTTTTAGTTTTCCCTTATTCCATTTTTTTAAAAATAAATATTCGATTAAATAATAATAGTAATAATAAACATCAAAGTTACACATAGGCGAGAAACGCACGAAATCTTACATGATTAGTTTATTAAGATAAAGATTAATTAAAAATGAAAATATTGTGTTTACCTTTAAGGACATCTCGTTGTACGAAAAGACATTAAAGCAATGATGATTGTCCGCTAAAAAAGAAAACGCGTAAAAAAAATAGAGTCACTTATTATGAAGAAAATCCCCCTTTTTTTGTCCCCTTCTTCTTTGCACACCAGCACAGCACAGGTGCCCAAGGGGAGGAAATGATCACCTTTTAAATGTATCGCCTCGTAGCATTAAAGAAGTAAAGGGAGAAGCTTAGTGACCGACATGTATCCATTACAACAAGGCGACGTGAACTTGAAATATGGGTACTACTACTGCTTCAGCTTTTCTTAACGGTAGTTAATCGGGTAGCAGTAGTAATAATAGTGGACTAATATTAGTATTAGTACTTCTACTAATGATTGTTCTGTTCTACAATACCGCTATCATCGAAATTATCATTTTGACATTTACTCTCCGTGCAGTCGACAACGGTACTGATTTCCTCTTACTGTGTTGATTGCATTATGCTGCTGGTCTTGTACAGTTCTAGGAGGTTCGACTCCCTCACCCCCAAGCTTTGCCTTCTCACTCTTTGAGAAGGGAGTTGGTTTATTGCTAATCGCCTGACGCCTCTCTAAGAGGGAATGTCGACGGGGCTGACCAGACATCTTATACAGGCCAGAGTGCTCCTCCTCTTCAGGGGCGCTGGCTCTTTGGTCCCGCTTTCCGACTTCTATGTCGCATCTTTCTGCGGTGGGTTTATTTTTAAGTAACTATATGTGACTTTGTCTGCTCATGGTAAATGAATTTATAACCAATGAATCTAGTTTTTCTAGATGACCAATATATTCATGATAAGGAGAACGATAACTTGAACGCAAATCAAATGACAACTTAATAAATACTGAATTTAAAGAGAGAATGAAAGGAGTTTAGTGATTTACTTTTTCTGAACAATTCGGACAATTCCATTCCCCGAAAGTATCCTATTGACTCACCCCAACACAGTCAAAATGATACCAACTGTCACAGGCATCACAGCATTCCATAGGAGATGATCCGTCATTTGTGATGGAACAAGTCGGACAGAAGAAGAGACCATCTTCTTCCATAAATTCTGTAGAAGACGGCAAAGAAGAGGCCTTTAAATGTTTTAAAAAATGAACCTGTTTGCAACCGTCCTTTAATACACAGGCCATTGATGAGTCTTGCGCGAGCCTTTTCTAGTCTCATTAAAAAACAAGCGTTCACATCTCAAGCCATATTTCTTGTAATATACATACACACACACACAAACATACACGCGCATGTCCACACACGTACATATATTCACGTTCGTGTATATACACTCACATTCATGTGTATACACACACACATGCTAACGTACACACATGTACTCACATACGCGCACACGTACGCACACATGGGCAACATCACTTCCCCTTTCAAAGGAAATCCACACATGCGCAAAAGACCACCGTAAACAACTATAAAAGCAAGAGACAAGCTGTTTCCTGCCCCTTTTCCGACTCGCCTTTCGAGCCGAGTGGTCAGCGGACCAACTGCCTCTCTTGCAGCCCGCGCGTCTCACACCACCTGCTACTATGTGCGGCAAAAGCTAACAGTACGTACACTTTATACGCTTTCTCTCTCCATGAACTGGATTGACTTTCTCACTTTTTTTTCCGCGTCCACAGCTAATGGCCTGAAGACATTTCCACGTGAACAAGTACCGCCATATGCGCACAACTTTACTGATGTCACCCCCCTCTCTCTCTCTTTCTCTTTCTACATGCCGGACTGCCATTTCTCCTTTCTCTACTCCATTTCCTTTTCTTGCCACGCGTGAACAAACGTTGGTGATCCGAACGTGAGATGAACACGCATTTCCTTTTCTTTCTATACCACCAGTCCCGCAACAAACGATGGTGACACCCGTGCGGACATGAACACGTGTTACTTCTAAAACATTCATTTTTCAACAGAAAAAAATTGACACGTTTATATTATCCAGCAACTGAGTTTTTGTTTCCTTCATTCCATTTGTTTCATTATTTCCTTTTGTAGCGAGTTAGCATATTTATATCCTGGTCTGCAACAGTCCAAGTACTTTGCCTAGACTCCAAAAGGGTTGGGTTTCATTTGGAAATTTAATTAGCACGATTTCTCCCACCAACATCTTCTGAGGGCGATTGCCCATTATATTGGCATCAATCTTTCTACAAGGACAAGTAATTGCTGTGCCATATTTTTCCAAATTTTTCAATATATCTATGTCTCAATTCCAGGGATAGCAAAAGTTTGGCACAACTGGGAGGATCAGGACACAAATCGTCCGATCCGTAATTATTTATTAACAAACGAGGATTATAACCAGTTTGTAGAAAATAATTAGGAGTTAAAATATGAAGACCCCCTTCAGAAGCAGTAATATAAGTAAGCAGTCGATCATTGATCACTTTTTCCACATCAGAAAAGATAGTTAAGAAGTCAAAATAGCAGACTTTCTTTTTCTACCTATTAATTTCTTCAAACATTGTTTGACTGTTTTTATCATTCTCTCCTCCTTGCCAAGACAAATAAAGAGGAATGGTGAGATGACTGATGTAAGTCGACCTGAAATTTTCTTTAAATTCATCCGAAATGAATATTTCGGATAACAAGCTACCAAATGCCAAGAAGGTCTTTGCATTATCTCGATAAACGTGTAGAAACACCAAGCAGACTGGTAAACCTAATAAATGCTAGCATAAAAGATCTAGTGCTCATATCGAGTAAAAACTCCAGACGTACGGCATGCAGACTCATGCAGATGAACAACAACGCATACATTTTCACGTCTTTGTCATTGTGCGTTACCAAAAAATGACCTGTAAAGTCAACACTCACTTGTTGGGTGAACAAAATTTGCCCAATGAGTGGACAGTTGAGGACCTAAGGGGGCTTTATATGGCATCGAATTAATTTTTTTTACAAATAATGCAATTGTGTAGAATTTTCTTCACTGATTGCCTCCCCTGGAGAATCCATAATCCAGATAACCTCAACGTTGAGAGAGTTGAATTGGTTCCTAGATGGCAATACTTTAAATGTGTCTCTTTGATTACTAATTCGGTCAAAGCATGATGTTTCCCTAGAAGTATGGGAATTTAACATCAAAGGGATGGATGTTAGAATTCTGAATATGGCCCTTTGTTTGCACCAAACCATAAATGAACCAAGAGCAGGTACTTTTGGAGGAACAGCCTTATTGGGTTGGCTCAAGTATTCCAATTCATAGGAAATTCTTCCCTCTTCATATAAGAAAAGAGCAATAATTTAGCTCTATGATTGGTATTTGTGTTTCGGTGCTTCAATTTATCACAACCTTAATACCTTTTTGAGGACATTAATCACCCTGGTCAAAGAAGAAAATTCAGTGATATTTATGGGTAAGTGGTTCTCGTCAGTACAGGCACCATCAGAGAACATACATGATATGATTTTTTGTTCATGTCATTAAGACATGGGCCAGTCGATAGTATGTTGATTTAACCAATCGGCACTGTGTACCCAAAAATTGAATAATTGTCCGAACTTAGAGGTAGTAAGGCCTCTAGTTAACAAATCTGCAGGGTTTTCGGAAGAAGCAACATATTTGAACTGAGGGAGAATTTTAAATTCTAGATTGAAATTATCTAGCATTTTTTTAATGTCCAGTACATGGTTTTCCACAAAAATATTTTTTTTAGTTCTTTTTCTGTTTAAAACCCAAGATAGAACCACTTGGGCATCAAATACAAGGGCGTTTGAAAGGTAGGTCATTCTTATTTTCCCCACATTCACTTCATCATACAAAAACAGTTTAGCATTTTCATTGATTCCAATGGAATCTAGCGAATTTTTTTATTCCGCGTTCTACAGAAAATTCTTTAAAAAATGGACCAAGTGAGTCCAAATAGGAGGAGATAGGATTTAATATGATTTCCTGAAAATATGAAGACCAAGCAAACTTGATCAAAGGGAGACAACTGATTCTGAGTTCCTTTATTTGATTTGGGCTTCAAAAAATTATGCCCATCCCCAAATGGGATAACTCTATTTGAAATTTTCCAAGCAGTCCCATTAAGACATTTAACCACATGGAAATTTTTTATTCGGTGAATTAAGTCCAAGCCAATGAGACCACATTGCCATTTAGATCTTTATAATCATGACAGAGACGAAAACCTGCTTCAGTTATGTTTGCCCTAATCTTGTCAGATTTGTCAACTTGAAATTTCAAGTGAATAGGGTAGTGAAATAAAAGGGTATCTGAGAATCCAATTTTATGGAGCCATCAAGCTCTAGGAGGTTCATAGACCTCATTCCAATAAACATAATTACAGGCATAATTACAGGCCTAGGTACTAATTTTTCCCTAGATTCCATTTCCTGCAAAATAGTCTGGAAGAAAAAATTTTTTGACTCCCAGTGTCCAAAATGCAATGGAAAAACACTGGGGGTCCTTTGCCTTTCAAGGACATTCTAATAACAGGGAATATACAATTTTCACCATCAGATAAGGAAGTCCTTTCTACAAAGGATTTTGATGTTTTGGGGCACATTACAGAAAAATGAGTCCTTGGCCCACAACTAGCACGAGTAAGGAAATCCCTTCGTCCACTTACATTCTAGTTCCGAGCGACCACCACACTTGCTACATAATTGCAGCTCTTTGGCTCTTAAAACCTTCGAAGCATAGGAGGAATATTTGGAGCATTCCTTAATATTATGGTCTGCCAATTTACATAATTTACAAAATTCCTATTGATTACCAGTATTATTGAGAAGTTTAGGAGAATTCAAACCCTTTTTACAATTAACTGTCTTATTACCAGAGCTGGCCACCATATTGTGTTGAACTTCAGATGAAGAAGCAGAAGAAGAAAATGGCGGTTTGGGCAGGAAACTTTCCTGCTTCTTTGCCATTCAAAGGTGCTGCCTACAAAAATTCTATTATGTTAAAAAGGTTAGAAATGACAGATAAGAACAGAGGATAGCATTCTTTCATTCTTAATATTAATTCCTTTCTAATATTTATAGGGAACTTGCGGAACAATATATGGGCAATCATAGTACCCAAAGTGGATCCTTCTATAAAAAAGTCTGTTCTGAAAGACTTATCTAATTCAGATAAGTCTAGTTTAACCTGTTCAACAAAGGTTTTGAGTTCTTCTAATTCTGTTATCTGTACCGCCTGAGGAATTATTTCTTCTAATATTTAATCTTTGATAAAAGAAGGATTCAGAAATTTTTCCTTTAAACAATCCAATGCAACAAGATAATTGTCAGAGGTCACATCTGTATTAGAGATTAAGTCATATGCTTTCCCCTTCAACTTAGATTTAAGGAGAAGCAATTTGTTCGCCTCCCCCAAATTGGTGGTACAGAAATCAAATCTTCTGAGGAAAGTTCTAAATTTGAATTTGTTAACCAAAGGAGACCCACTAAAATTTGGGCACTCCAAATCTATTGGCGGGAGAGATGCCGCATGACCGGACTTCAATTCATGTAATTCTTCCCTAATGTTGGAAGAAAATTGTGCCGAATCCTGACAGAGCATAAGTCTTTTCTCCTAGGAGGATTTGAAAATAAGCTGGTCAAAAAAAGCGTATAATTCACTTAGCCACTTTTCAATATCCACTACACTCAACTGTATAACAGTCAGTGAAGTATTATTGTCCTTCAACCACACCACTGTGCTCGAAATACAACATTTCTTTGCTTCAATTCTGGCAAATAAATCCTTAGCAGCAAACATTATGAAAAATAAACGTCATGTGAACTGAAAACAAACATTAAATGGTGACAATGGAATTAATCGCAAATGGAAGAATGGTAATAAAGACCTGTAGCGGTCTAGGGTATAGAAGGAAATGGGTGTTCATCAGACGTTCGGGTGTCGCCAATTTGTGGTGGACTGGTGTAGGGTATAGAAGGAAATGCGTGTTCATCTCACGTTTGGGTGTCACCAATTTGTTGAGGTGGTGCAAATTAGGAATAATGAATTGAATTGAGAAGGAGACGAAATACATGTTAAATTGAATTAAACAAACAGGAATTTATTTTGTGAAGAAACAAGTGAAAGAAAAGGGTACTACACGTGTTTAGTTTGGCGTGCGTCTCTCGCTGTTTACTGGTGAGAAGGAAAGTCTCTTGTCTTAGAGAGAGAAAGAGAGAAAGTCAATTCAGTTTGGTGTGCGTCTCTCGCTGTTAGCTGGTGAGGAGGAAAGTCTATTGTAGTATATATAGAGAGAATGAGAAAAAGTCAATCCAAGCCATGGAGATAGAAAACGTATAAAGTGTACATACTGTCTGTTAGCTCATGCCCCACACATAGTAGCAGGGGACGTGATGCATGCGAGCGCGCGCCTCCCTTTCGGGAGGCGGCTGCTTCACCGAACCTCTCAGCTCGAGAGTTGGTCAGAAAAGGAAAGATGCTGCTTATTGCTCTTGTCTTTTATAATTGTTTCCGGTGCTCTTTTGCGCATGTGTGTATTTCCTTTGAAAGGGGAAGTGACGTTGCCCTTGTGTGCGTACGTGTGCGCGTATGTGAGTACATGTGTGTACGTTAGTGTGTGTGTGTATACACATGAATGTGAGTGTATGTACGCAAATGTGAATATATCTACTTGTGTGTACATGTGTGCGTATGTTTGTGTGCGCGTATGTATATGATAAGAAAAGTGGCTTGAAATGTGAACGCATGTTTTTGTGTGAGACTAGGAAAGGCTCCCACAATACTCTCCTTCCTACGAAAAAAAAAATATGCAGTATATATTTTTTTTTTTTTTTAAGTAATGTTTTCGGCAATTGACTTTTCGTCCTGTTTTTTGCTGTTGGTGTGGTTGTTTAAAAAAACGTCAAAAATGGAGTGTGTTCGTAAAAAAAAAGTATTTACTTATGCGTGGAAAAGGTGCTTACTCTTTTTTTTAAGCTGACATTTGTTTTGTTTATTTTTTTTGTTGTGTGCTGACATGTGCAATGAGTTGCCTGGATAGTGAAGTGAATTGTTCGTTTGGAAGGAAAATTTTTGTTTCGTGTTGACGTCGTATGTCAAGTTGACAGTGTCTTCACAAATGAGTCTGCGGTGGTGTGTGTACATTGTCTGTACGGGCGTTTGTTGTGCATTCGTTCGTGTTGAACGGGTTTCCAATTGCCGTTATCTTCGCATGTGAGTCTGCGGTAGTGTGTGTACATTGTCTGTACGGGCGTTTGTTGTGCATTCGTTCGTGTTGAACAAGTTTCCAGTAGCCGGTGTCAACGAAACTTCCAGTTGTGAGTTTATCCATGTGCGTGGTGCATCTCAACTAATGAGTTGATTCAGCTTCTTCCTATGTGTTGATAGGGATGTCCTGTAATTGTTTCTTTGTTGTTGCGTCTGCTGTGCAGGAGAGAATGTGCATAGGCCTATGTGATTTTGCTCCTCGCGTTTGTTGCAGGGTAATGTCAGGAAACCGTGAAAAATGTTTGTCAAGCTCAAATTTTTCTTTATTTTCGGTATGAAGTCGACAGCTCCATGTTTATTTTTCTGCCAAGTCTGATGAGAGGTTACGTCATTGTTGTTTGTAGTTCGTTGAGGTTTTGTCGATAGTAGTTCACTTGTTTTTCTTTGTTGAAATGTTCATTTTTTTCTTTATTAATAAAAACGCGCGTCTCGCTCAAAACAATTCCTTTAAAAAAAAGTAGGATCACCATGCATGTTCGTTTCACATCAGTCGGGCGCCAGTTTGTTGTGGGACTTGTGGTTTAGAAGGAAATGCGTGTTCATCTCACGTTTGGGTGTCACCAATTTGTTGAGGTGGTGCAAATTAGGAATAATGAATTGAATTGAGAAGGAGACGAAATACATGTTAAATTGAATTAAACAAACAGGAATTTATTTTGTGAAGAAACAAGTGAAAGAAAAGGGTACTACACGTGTTTAGTTTGGCGTGCGTCTCTCGCTGTTTACTGGTGAGAAGGAAAGTCTATTGTCTTAGAGAGAGAAAGAGAGAAAGTCAATTCAGTTTGGTGTGCGTCTCTCGCTGTTAGCTGGTGAGGAGGAAAGTCTATTGTAGTATATATAGAGAGAATGAGAAAAAGTCAATCCAAGCCATGGAGATAGAAAACGTATAAAGTGTACATACTGTCTGTTAGCTCATGCCCCACACATAGTAGCAGGGGACGTGATGCATGCGAGCGCGCGCCTCCCTTTCGGGAGGCGGCTGCTTCACCGAACCTCTCAGCTCGAGAGTTGGTCAGAAAAGGAAAGATGCTGCTTATTGCTCTTGTCTTTTATAATTGTTTCCGGTGCTCTTTTGCGCATGTGTGTATTTCCTTTGAAAGGGGAAGTGACGTTGCCCTTGTGTGCGTACGTGTGCGCGTATGTGAGTACATGTGTGTACGTTAGTGTGTGTGTGTATACACATGAATGTGAGTGTATGTACGCGAATGTGAATATATCTACTTGTGTGTACATGTGTGCGTATGTTTGTGTGCGCGTATGTATATGATAAGAAAAGTGGCTTGAAATGTGAACGCATGTTTTTGTGTGAGACTAGGAAAGGCTCCCACAATACTCTCCTTCCTACGAAAAAAAAAATATGCAGTATATATTTTTTTTTTTTTTTTAAGTAATGTTTTCGGCAATTGACTTTTCGTCCTGTTTTTTGCTGTTGGTGTGGTTGTTTAAAAAAACGTCAAAAATGGAGTGTGTTCGTAAAAAAAAAGTATTTACTTATGCGTGGAAAAGGTGCTTACTCTTTTTTTTAAGCTGACATTTGTTTTGTTTGTTTTTTTTGTTGTGTGCTGACATGTGCAATGAGTTGCTTGGATAGTGAAGTGAATTGTTCGTTTGGAAGGAAAATTTTTGTTTCGTGTTGACGTCGTATGTCAAGTTGACAGTGTCTTCACAAATGAGTCTGCGGTGGTGTGTGTACATTGTCTGTACGGGCGTTTGTTGTGCATTCGTTCGTGTTGAACGGGTTTCCAATTGCCGTTATCTTCGCATGTGAGTCTGCGGTAGTGTGTGTACATTGTCTGTACGGGCGTTTGTTGTGCATTCGTTCGTGTTGAACAAGTTTCCAGTAGCCGGTGTCAACGAAACTTCCAGTTGTGAGTTTATCCATGTGCGTGGTGCATCTCAACTCATTGTTAATTCAGCTTCTTCCTATGTGTTGATAGGGATGTCCTGTAATTGTTTCTTTGTTGTTGCGTCTGCTGTGCAAGAGAGAATGTGCATAGGCCTATGTGATTTTGCTCCTCGCGTTTGTTGCAGGGTAATGTCAGGAAACCGTGAAAAATGTTTGTCAAGCTCAAATTTTTCTTTATTTTCGGTATGAAGTCGACAGCTCCATGTTTATTTTTCTGCCAAGTCTGATGAGAGGTTACGTCATTGTTGTTTGTAGTTCGTTGAGGTTTTGTCGATAGTAGTTCACTTGTTTTTCTTTGTTGAAATGTTCATTTTTTTCTTTATTAATAAAAACGCGCGTCTCGCTCAAAACAATTCCTTTAAAAAAAAGTAGGATCACCATGCATGTTCGTTTCACATCAGTCGGGCGCCAGTTTGTTGTGGGACTTGTTGTTTAGAAGGAAATGCGTGTTCATCTCACATTTGGGTGTCACCAATTTGTTGAGGTGGTGCAAATTAGGAATAATGAATTGAATTGAGAAGGAGACGAAAGACATGTTAAATTGAATTAAACAAACAGGAATTTATTTTGTGAAGAAACAAGTGAAAGAAAAGGGTACTACACGTGTTTAGTTTGGTGTGCGTCTCTCGCTGTTTACTGGTGAGAAGGAAAGTCTATTGTCGTAGAGAGAGAAAGAGAGAAAGTCAATCCAGTTTGGTGTGAGTCTCTTGCTGTTAGCTGGTGAGGAGGAAAGTGTATTGTAGTATCGAGAGAGAATGAGAAAAAGTCAATCCAGGCTATGGAGATAGAAAATGTATAAAGTGTACATACTGTCTGTTAGCTCGTGCCCCATACATAGTAGCAGGGGATGTGACACGTGCGAGCGCGTGCCTCCCTTTTGGGAGGCGGCTGGTTCGCCGAATCTCTCAGCTCGAGAGCTGGTCCGAAAAGGAAAGATGCTGCTTATTGCTCTTGCTTTTATAATTGTTTCCGGTGGTCTTTTGTTCATGTGTGGGTTTCCTTTGAAAGGGGAAGTGACGTTGCCCTTGTGTGCGTACGTGTGCACGTATGTGAGTACATGTGTGTACGTTAGTGTGTGTGTGTATACACGTGAATGTGAGTGTATGTACGTGAATGTGAATATATCTACTTGTGTGTACATGTGCGCATATGTTTGTGTGCGCGTATGTATATGACAAGAAAAGTGGCTTGAAATGTGAACGCGTGTTTTTGTGTGAGACTAGGAAAGCCTCCCACAGACCTTTCAAAACAAAACCTGTTGACAAGCAAGATATAATAAACAAGAAAATTAAAAAACGGGAATAAAATTTAACCCCCCCCCCCCTGAAATTCAGCAAATTATTTTAAGTTTCAATTCTGCGTGCACGTTGGATTCAAATTTAAATCAACCAATCAAAAAGACCATAATAAAACATGACATAAATTCTTATCAACCAATGAAAATTTGCATTTCAAGTCATGCAATTTCTGACAGTATGCACAAAAAGCAACAATCATAGACAGTTTTTGAGTTATGAATCTTCGTCATCAGAGATTTAGCAAAAGGGTTTTTAATTCTCTCCAACTGCAAGAACTTGGACACCAGGGTCGGAAAGGGGAATTAAGAAGTCAGCACCTCAGAGGAGAGGCACTCCGCCCGGCAAAAAGTGCCTGAGCAGCCCGGTAGGCATTTCCGGTCAGAGCACCTCAGGTGATTAGCAATAAACTAATCCCTTCTCACAGAGAGAAGGCAAGGCCTGTGAGAATGGACCTCCTAGAACTGCACAAAATTAAACTCCCACCGCAAAATCAACAGGGACCAGATCATTACACAAATGGTCTAGTCTCTGTTGATTTTGAGGGTTGAGGAAAAAATTCCTAGCTGAGTTTGGGGGAAAAATCAAATATACAATAAATAAATGTTACCATAGTCAATAGAAGTTACTTGGCTCATGAAGAATGTCAGTGCCTCCTTGAATCGCCTGACCCTCTACCTTGCATCCCTGTCAATTATTTTGATCTCGTTCCACAAAGGGAAGTGTTTGGGATATTAACTTTAAAGATACTTAATGGATTAAGAGATTTGATCTATAACTATTTGATCCCTACACATTAATCATAATGCCTTATTTTAACTTTGAATGTGGTGTCAATTCCCTGTGCTGGTGATGAGACTTGATATCAATAAAACCCATATCGTCTCAGAAACGATTGTACACAAAATCGTTTATGCTGAACTTATGAAGGTTATCTAAATGATTATCTCAAAGAGTTATTTACCTCATCTTTTTATTACGATAACCCTGGTAAACCCAATACTTCCACCATTGAACTGATTTTATATCTGCAGTATTTTGAATGCATGGTCATTAAACCTTGTGCTTTCCCTTACAAAATAAAGATTGGCTGGATTGTTCCTTGTCTACTTACACTTTTATATATATGTATATGTGTGTACATGAAGGTTTCAAATTTGAGCGTTAAAGTTGATACACTGACTGAATAAAGCCACGCTGATGAATCAAAAAGATGAAACACATATCTGTGAATGATAATATTTATATAATATATATTCGCTCTACTAATGGAAGAGTACTCTGATATAAGAAAAATATGGTTTCTATTTAGTTAACAAACAAGAGTCTTAGGAAGACTCATCTGTGTGGCTTTATCCAACCACCTTATCAAACTCAAGGCTCAAACACCAAACCTCTATGTCATCACTGACCATGAAAATGTTGCATCAAGCATGTCTCAAATGAAATGTATGTATAAACCACAACGTTTGACTGTTTGTGACAGCTGGCGAGTGTATAGCTGTGTTTTCAATAACAAATGATAAATTCTTTTTTTATATAAAAACAGCTGCACTTTATTTTAATATGTGTATGGCAGAGAGAGAGAGAGAGAGAGAGAGGGATAGGGAGAGGGGTATGTGACGTAACACCGATGTACAATTGTCTCTGTCTCTGTCTGCCGATTGGCACAAAACCATTTGCTTTTATTACAATTGCATAACTCTGAATTGATTATTCTTTTGTTCAGCATTTGATGTCTTGTCTACATCACAGGTCAGAATCTGGGTTGCTTTTGTCCAACTCGCTCTTTTCTTTTGGAACATCCAACATTGCTTGGGAGTTTTGTTACTTGAATTCTGATTCTTGTTTATGTTGACGTTTTCAGATATCATTATTTAACAAAAATCCACCGTCTTGCTGTCTTGGCCAACTTGCTAGCTGTTATAAGACAGGAGAAATGTATTGTATTTATTTACGATAACTGATTTCAGTAGAGGATTCAGTTCTGTTCAAGGAAGAATTTTGTGCTAGATAGTTTTTCCTGCACTAGAGTGCTCGTTATTGCAACAAAATTTGATGTTTTATCAAAGAAAAAAGTACCATTCATTTTCTTTTTCATTTAATCCAATTATTGTTTGTGGTGCAAAATTTTTGGCATTGTAAGAGGTTATCGTCACAAAGATTCGGACTATTATATTTAAAATCAGGGTTGATAAGAATGAACCAATCAAATACCAGAATTGCTTTATAAAATATGATAAAATATTATAAAATATACTAAATCTCTTTGAATTCTTACAATGATAACTTTGTATCTCAACAGGAGAAAACCACTACACTATGCTGATCAGACTGGATTAATTCTTTACCGGAAAAAACTTCTCTGAGTGGATTTCTGCTAGCATTTTTTTTTTTTTTTTGCTTGAGAAAACTGTGTTTTTCTGTTATGAAAATAACTCTACACTCAATAGTTTGGAATTATCTATATATTGATAGAATAGCATGTGTGTTATTTATTTTGTGTGACACGCTTACATCAGAGTGGCTGTCGTTTAATTGTTATGGACTTTCATTTCTTGTAATAAATAATTTTACCAAGAATTCTTCATAAGCTTTGGTTTTTGTTTCGATTATAGCTGATGGCACTCCAGTAATCTATTTTTTATATAAATAATTTTATTAAGACTTCTCCATAAGTTTTGGTTTCAATTATAGCTGAGGGAACTCAAGTTATACATGTATATATATATATATTTTTTCATAAGTTTTGGTTTCGGTTTCGATTCAAGCAATGCACCCAAGTCATATGGATATATTTTTTTTATTTTTGAAATCACAACTATATAATATATAAAAATCGATAGAACATTAACTCTATAATAATATATACAAAATCTGCAAGAATTAAAATATATTTAAGCGCATTTTATGACTAGGCTACGCCGGGCGTCTCTGCTAGCTTAGATAAATACTTTTGCAGTTTAAACAAAAGAGCTACAATAATATTAGAGTGTCTCCATTTACTCTGAACATCTTCAGAATACCAACGTCAATATATTGCATATGAATGAGTCCTCTGTGGAATTTCCACAGGCCTCGCTAGTGTGTATTATTTTTCAACATTTATGTGGCTTTACATTCTCCTTCCAAGGATTAAAGTCATTAATTTACAATGTTTTAAAAAAATATTTGAAACTGATTATTGTACAAATAATCTTACTTCCTTTTGATGAAGAGAATATATTCTTTGAAAAATCTGTGATTTAAAGACGATACATTGACTCACTTGCACGTGTTGTGTTGAATGTAAAAAAAAAAAAAATAGGAAAATACATATGCAATGATATATGAGGTACGCTCCAAAAGTATGCCGCCTATTTTTATATTCCACCCGAATGGATCAGAGGAGATTTTAAATTGCATTGTTATGATGACTGAACTTATGCATTCCTGACTTTAAGCATTTTTCTGTTGCAGATATTGATGGTGTGAAACTCTAAGAAAGCAACCCTTGTCATGGATGTGTGTCAGAAGCAGAGATGTGTCATTGAATTCCTGACAAAAGATGGTGACTATGTAGAAAAATGATTTCTGGAGCACAAAAGGTCAATCATCTTAATGTTACCATTCCTGTCTTTGTAGCTCTTCAAGTTTTTTAGTTAAAAAATAGGAGGCTTTTCTTTTGGAACCATCTTTATATATTACTACTACTACTACCGGTCGGGAGATTCGAACCCGGCCACGAAGCCATCTCTGACTCCATTAACAAGAAATGAACCTTATGGCCAATATCAACCACGAGAAACATCGTTGAAATTTTAACATTTACTTTTTTTTAAATGTTGTAACATCCAGCCAATCTGTCTGTTTAAATGGATGTATGTTTGTATGTCTGCCTAAAACTTTCGTTGGAGGTGATGGATTTTCACAAGATTGGTATCGTTTTGAAGCTCGACAAATATAAAAAAATTAGCTAAAAACATTAATTCATTCACCTTCACTGGGCACTTTTCTACGCCGATAATTTCGAAAGTCATCCCCTCTTTTCGATTAACTAGTCTTAATTTAAACCTTCGCCACTTCTGGTTTGGCGATGGACGCAATGACAAAGATGTCACGTTTTTTTTTGTTTTTTTTTCACATTCTTTTCCTCCTTTGTGGTAGGGGTTCAAGCCTGCCTGCCTTCTACCACTTTTTTTCTTTTTTGCTCAACACACACCTCAAAACACCCGAGCAACGCCGGGCACCCAAGCTAGTATATATATATATACTATATTCCCTCTGCTTCACTTTTTTTGTTTTCAAGTAAGATCTTTGACTTACTTGTTGTTTCATCAAATACTTCTGCATGCTAAATCCAATCCCGCATTTTGCTAATTCCTACCCTCGAAACTCCGTGGATTAAGGACTATCCATTTATCTAGTGTTTCCTTTTCAGATTAAATATGTTTTTAACTCATTTCAAAGTGTTTTTTAACATATTTTATTAACTGTTTGCTCATATATATATATATATATATATATATATATATAGTTATTATTTATCCCTTTACTGTGAAAATGCTGGGATGGTCACAGGCAAACATTTATTCATCTTATTGGTTATACACTTTCTTCTGCTACTACCACCACACGTACCCTTCATTACACTGATGAAGACTGAAGAAACGGCCAGAAATTTTTTCTTTTAGAAAAAAATTCTTTCTTTTTGTTTTTTGTTTCCTTTAAAAAAGCATTTTTGCATTCCTACACAAATAAGAAATAAACAGAAAAAGATACGAGCATTTATATGTTTTTTGTATTACTTTCTTATACATTCATATATGTATATGTGTGCGTGGTATTATTGTCACTCTCTCTCTCTCTCTCTCTCTCTCTCTCTCTCTATTTATATATATATATATATATATATATATATATATATATATATATACTAGCAGGGGTGCCCGGCGTTGCTCGGGTGTTTGGAGGTGTATGTTGTGCAAAAAAAGCAAAAAAACAAAAAAAATGGTTAATTTTTTAAAACTTTGACCCCTATTATGACCCCTTAAAATTTATTGCTTCGGGCTCAAATCACTTTATTAAGTTAGATCCATGTTCAAGGAACCTATATCTAAAATTTCAAGTGTCTAGACCCAAAATTGTCGGAGGAGTTTGGTAGAGTTCTTAAAGGTCAAATCGTTTAAATTTGACCCCTTAACAGCCAAATTTCTGGCTGACACCCGTCACATCGATTTTCCCAAATCTCAGGACCCGGTATTTCAAATTTCGAGTCTATAGACTAAAAATTGACAGAGTTATTGCGTAGGGAAATGTACACAGACAGACAGACACACAGACACACAGACAGACAGACAGACAGAAAGACAGACACGTTCACTTTTATAGATATATAGATATATATAGGGGGATGTATATCCTAGCATTGTCCATGAAAATTGAGGAAACCAGGAAGTTTGTTGTTAAAACTTTCTCACTAACAAGGGTCAAAGGGAGAAAACTCTCCAGTAAAATTTGCATTGTTGAATTTTTTATAAACTGAAACGATATGAATATAATAAATTTAGATTTCTTATGATTTCTTATGATTGCTTATGATTTCTTATGATTGCTTATAATTTCTTATGATTGCTTAGATATGGTTAATTATGTGCTGATTTGATTTGCAATAAGTAATGAAGTTATGGTATTTCTTAAAGAATTGGGCGAGAGGGAGGGCAATCAAAATATAGCTAAGCTAGTCTGTTATTAAAAAAACTTACAATAAGTTTAAATCAAAATAAATGCCAAAACATATTCACAGCGGCTGCATACAAGTCAGAGGATGACCCACTTCTCAATTCGTGGGTTTTCTCTCGGCACCAAAGCGAATGGGATCTAGGCTGTTGTTGAGGTGGCTTTTTCCCTGTTGGCAGAGATATGGTCTTGCTTTTTCACCCTTTGGGAAGGAGTCAGTTTATTACCAATTGTCAGAGGAACCCCTTCCGGGGCTGCTAAGGCATTTTTGCAAAACAGAGTGCACTTCCTCTAGGGCACTGGCTTTTCAAATCCCACTTTCCTGACCTTGTGTCACATTTTCCTGCGGTGGGATGGAGATAAATATCTAGAACAGAGTTTCCCAACCAGAGTTCTGCAGAAGAACTTACCAAGAATTTCTTCAAGAGATAATGATAAATGAATTAACATTCTTTTTCAGCATTTTTTTTCTGTTTTTTCAAACCTCATTTTCTTATACATGTATGAAAATATTTTTGGAAATTTGGGGAGTATTATAACAATGTTTTCAAACTATAACATCATTTAAAAGAAAAAGTATAATAGTTACAGAAAATACATTTGCAGAATGTATTAGGTAAATTTAAAATAGCAACTGAGCGATTCATGTGCCACCAAGTTATTTGCTCGATGAGCACAGACTGATTTCAGCAGCCTGTTAGTCTCCTATACCAGTTAGAAAAAGAAGGATATTGCTTAAATTATGAAAAATAAATAAATAAATCAAATTTTTTTTTATAAGGGAATCACTACTTATCAAAGTCCGAAGGCCACTTGAGGATAAGGGTTAATGAATGTAAGGTGGTAGTTTAGTAATCATTAATGGTGTAGATCAGGTAGAATTGGGATTATTTAAGGAAACAGCTCAACAAGAACTTGTTTACATTGGACTTCAAGGCTACCATATTGTAATTGGATGGGAAGCAGTCCAGTGGAACAGTGTTCTACATGCAGGCAGTTCTTGGAAAGAATCTTTGTTCATGGAATCTACATTTAGATTTAGGCACAGATAGAGAGTGGGAAAAAGTGTTGATAGTGATTGTAGCTAGTCGAGTGTTTTTTGTGAAAGTTTAGAAAGGGGGGACCATAGATTGGAGTTCAGTCAGGCACTCGCCATGAAAATAATGATAGAGCAGAGACAGGTCCGCAACATCTCTTCTGTGGGAAAGAGGTTGCAGAAAAGAGAAAAGAGCATCACCTACTAGGTTTCAAAGCCGGTTTTGAACTCTATCAAGGCAAGATAGGTGGCGGCAGACAACTCCTGTCCAGATGTGGCAACAGTATTCCATTTTAGGATGTACTTAGCTCTTATACAGATAGAGAATTGCACCGACAATGAGATACCTACTGGAGCGGTAGAATGATCGAACCATTTTTCCAGCGATCTAGATTATTATGTAGAGGTTTCTTAGAACCTCATTATTATTGGAAGGGTTCCACAAAGATAAAACGGTTAGGAAACACGGATCTAAAAGTTAACTCCATCTGAGAAAATTGCCATTATTTCAAGAGACATTGCGGCAAGTCTGGAGCAACTAGTGGCAACCCAAATTCATTTCACAAACAGGAATAACACTATCCACTCTCAAACTCCACTCCTATTTCTTTTTGCTCCCACATGATGAACGATGGCTGTGCTTTGTTATACGAGGGTCATTATAAAAGTAAAGCCTCCTATTTTTTTTTTAATCAAAAAGTTGAAGAGTTACGAAGATGGGAGTTGCAAGCGACCTTTTCTGCTCCAGAATTTATTTTTCTATATAATCAGTACCATTCTCAATGAACTTTTGCCATGCCAAGAATTCGATGACACATCTCTGCTACTGACGCATGTCCATGAGAGAAGTTGCTTTCTGAGTCTCACATTGTCTATATCTGCCACAGAAAGATGAAACTTTCAGATCATGAATGCATAAGTTCAGGCATCGTAACAATGCAATTAGCATTCTCCTCTGATCCATTCAGGCAGAATAAAAAAAATAGGAGACATTACTTTTAGAACGTCCTCATATGATGACAAATGTCAGTTATAACTGACTTCAAATGGAGACAGTAATAATGTCTGGATTTTGTATAGAGAGCACACTGATGACGCGTGTATGGATAACAGATCCAATATTTCTATGTTGAAAAGCACTATAGAATTGAACATATAAGAAATAATTTTTGAAACCAAATTCGATGCTGGAAGATTTTGTTTTAATAAATGAAAACAATACAAATCAAATATTTAGTCCAACTTTGACATTCTTCAATGAATTATAGACATTGATATGTTTTCTTTTCGTTTTTTTTTTTTTTTTTTCATTGTTGAGCTATAATGACAAATACCAGTGATACCCGGCCTCTCCTGGTGTCTCCTGGTGTCAAACACAGACAGATAGTTTATATTGTCTGGATTCTATGTAGAGAGCATATTAGTGACTTGTGTATGAGTAACAGATCCAATATTATTACATTTAAAAGCACCATAGAATTAAAATTTTCAAAATTAATTAATTTTATTCAACAACATGTCAAGACAATGAAACATTGAAAGTAAACGAATGGTTGGTAAAGATCGCAAAACTCAAAAAGTCCAAGGAACATAAAGCAGCATTTACCTTATATTTCAAAAGTTGAATTGAGCATTAAAGCTGACAACTTAAAGTTTTATTTGGACTAACCAAGTTTCATTTTTTTTATTGCTGCACCATGTTATTGGCAATAAACTAATTTATTTTGCTACGATTTATAAAAAAAATATTAATCTGGTTCTGCAATAAACATTCCAGTTAAGGGGAATAACTCGTATTTTAGTAAGAGTTAGCCTTCCTTATTTTCCTTCATAGTTTAGATACTGAACCTAACAAAAAAGTCATGATTATAAAACATAGAAATATTTACAATATAAATTTGAATGTAATGAATCCCGAGCAACAATAGGTTGGAACAGCTAGTTTATTTCTAAAACAATATTTGTTGGCAAGTGTGTCATAAGCGCTGATATTGATAGCTTGTTTCAAAAGCAAGAATATTTGGCATACACATTCGATCCAACAATAGAATTAATGGCAATACAATAAAGTGTTACAAATACTAATGCCATTCTTCGTGACAGTCTTGAAAAGAAATTAGTTTCCGTTTTTTTTGTTTTTTTTTTAGATTATCTTCTTTTGCTTATTCTTTTTTAAGATATGTTTTTTTTTTATATATAGTTTCTTAGTTATGTTTGTCTTTGGTAATACGATCCCTAGTTGTTTATCACTACCCTGTGTCTTCTGTGGGGTGTACCCCCTTCATCAAAATAGGTTGGAGATGGGTATATATCCTTCACCAAATGGTCGCACTACTATTCATATCTGTATTGCTAAAGTTAAAAAAAGAAGAAAGTAAAAATAAAAGAGAAGAAAAACAAACAAAAAAAAAACAACGTATGAATGAACATAGAAAACAGAAAGAAAATAAAGGAAGAAAACGTTTTATTATGGAAGTAAATTTAATTTCTCAATTCCCCTAAATATTTTAAATGGAGTTTTTTACTGCTAACATTTATGTGATGAAGTGTGGGTGGGGGGGGGGTACATATATGTGTGTATGTGTTTGTGCGTGTGTGGGGGGAAGTACATTTTTTTTTTTTTTTTTTTCTTCCTTTGAAGATTGTAATGCCGGGTATGGGGCAGCCAAACCAGCTGCCAACATTGCCCCGCTTTTTTATTGAAACCAACCGAGAGCTCTTTTTTTTTTTTTATGTGTTTGTGTGTGTGGAAGAGGGGTTGTATTTCTGCTGTGTTTAAAAGAATGACGACAGATTAATATATGAAAATATAACAATACAGGGTGGAACGATAAATTTGTCGCCCTAAAGAAAACAATGCAACAGCTTTATTTTAAACCTTTAATGAAAAAAATCAATTCAGATAACTTGATTACGTCACGCAGTTGACATCTATTCAATGTAGCTACCTTCAGCCTTAATCACCACCTTGATATGGGTTTGGAACTAGGAGCATGCTTTTTCCACAAGCACTGGTGGGAGCTCTGCGAGTACTCAGTGGATGGCTGCGATCAGGCTGGCTTTGGTGTTATGGGAGGTCATGTTGGTGATGTTCTCAGTGTATGACCAAATAAAGTAGTCCAGCAGATTCAGGTTGGGAGAGCAGGGGTGCCAGTGAGAGAAGGGTACAAAGTTGTAGCACTCCTTCTGAAGCCAAGCTTGGATCTTTTTGGACTTGTGGGCCGGGTGTCGAGTCCTGCTGCCACACCCAGGGTCTGCTAGTAGCCACCTGATTGCACCTGTGTATATCTTTTGCCGAAAATGATTTTTCAACCCTCCAACATTTAACTTATCTTTTTGACAATCAATCATGTTTGCTGTTTCTTCCCATGCAGGTGCCTGATGTTAGGTTCATAATTTTTTATTCAAATGACCTTTTGATACATCTGATAATTATATTATGCTGTTCCTTGCATATCATTACCAGGTGCCCATATTGTCAAAATGATTTCTTGGGACACACTGCCTGGATATTGAACATCTTGATCTGAAATAACAGCAAGAGGAGACTTAATTCCAAATACTTCTCATATGTTATATCTCCCCTCTTTGGTTTTAATACATAAAGTAAATTCCACAGTGTATAAGAATTATTAAGATATTCATAATCGTAGCCTATTTCCAAAAGAGGGGAGATATAACATATGAGAAATATTTGGAATCAAGTCTCCACATCAAAGCCAGAGGTTTTGGGGAAATATCAGATATTTTTTAATTCATAATGCAAAACTAGGAAAAAAAAAAATGACTATGATTGCAATATTGGTAAAGGTGCAGTAGCTTTCCACCCACAAAAAAATCTTTTAAAATTACCACTATCACAGGTTTTTAGGGTGCTGAAAATGAAAATAAATTAAAATTCCAGGAAATGAATAGTTTCCAAGATATTAAAAAATTATAGTTTTAAAAAGTAGGGGATCACTTTTCTATATTAACGTAAAATGAACACCCACTTTATGACCCCCTTTTTTTGGGGGGGGGCGTCTGTTATTTTTTTTAGAGGTCGTGTTTATTTTGTAATTGTGGCCTGGTAGACCAACACAAAATCTACCTTAAGAAACTTGTTTTCTGTAGGTTTTTGGCTATGCCGAAAACGAATATCACATTTAAATTTTCCATACATAAGTATTTTTCTGGATAATAAGCAATGTAATTCTTTATGTTATAAGTGGCGGCCATTGTTGTATGTACCAGTGCACACATATTTTTGCCTAATACCCGGAAAAATACTTATTTGCAGAAAATTTACCCAGGCTAGTAATGAAATAGGGGTAGACAACTCAAATCGAAGTTGAACGGTCGAAAATCGGTATTATTTTACTTTAAGGCCCGTCTCATCTTGGTATAGAAAAATATCTATTTTTATAGATTTCAGTGTGCTTTAAAAGAAAAATGATAATTGTTTCCATCACAAATTTACCGTTTGCATGGTATTTGCTTCAGCTTCGGTTTTGCTGCTTTGGTTGTGTCCCCTATACTAGTAGGGAGATCCGACATTGCTTAGGATTGAATGATGATCAATGAATGTTTCACACTCCTATATTTTCATTGTCATCAAAAAATGAAATCGTCCATTTATTAATCAAATCAATTCATTGCCTACTTTAGTTGGGGACCTATCATGGTGCACTAGGACGAAGCTTTATATGTCTCTCCGCATTGAATTAGTCCACAATACATTGTAGTCTACAGTGCACTGTAGAGTACCTACTGTTGATTCTATAAAATTATTATTAGACATAATGCTTTGAATTAAAGTTTAAAATGCAAAAGTCAAGTATTATGGTTCAGTTGTTCTCTAAGCAGAAACATTTATTTCGAATGCACCACTGTCATATCAAAGAACTTACTGTTTTTATATGCTGGACCTTTCTGCTTGTGTGGTAATAAAACTTCTCAAATGCGCTTGTATTGTTGGGCTGTATAAGGTGTTAACTGATCAAAATTGTCTGTTTCTTCTTTCATTGGATTTTTTTCAATTATCAATTAGCAATACTTATTGAAGACAATCTGATACAAAACCTATCTAAGAAGACGGCCAGAAACATAAAGTACATTTCTGTGAAATTTCATAAAAATCGTCTGAGCCATTTCAGAGTCCTTAGGGAATGAATTAATATGTGCGCACACACACACACACACACACACACACACACACACACACACACACACACAAAATTCTTTTCATATACCGTACTTTGGGGTAATTGCACTGAATAGCTAAAAGTGCTCTTTTGGCAAGCACGCATATAAAGAGTACTTTTTTAGTTGATGAAATTATCCCTGGATTTGGCGCAATTACCTCAAAGTACAGTAATAGTAGATAATCGAACGTTAGATTCAAGTGACTATGTCTTTATTTATTTCTTACAGACCATTTCTTCAACACTTAATGTGCCAACATAGAATTATATATCCTGGTTTTACTATGAGTGACAACAAGTTTCTCTAGATTTTCAGTACTCTAAATTCTTTTGTTCACTATTACAAATCACTTTGCATTCATACAACAACCTTTTACCATTGATTTATTACTGACTAGCAGAGAGACCCAACATTGCCCAGGATTGTATAATGATCAACAAATGTTCTACACTTTCAATACTTTTTTGTCATCAAAATTGGTGAAATCGCTCAGTTTTCAATCAAATCAATTGATTGCTTGCTCTAATCAGGGCTCACCATAATGCACTGGACAGAAACTTCACATGCCTCCCCGTAGTGACTTAACCCACAATAAATTGTAGTCTACATTGCACTGTAGAGAACCTATTGTCTGCCTTGACAGAGTACAAAATAGACTTTGTGGCTTAGTGGGAGATGCCCTTTTCTCTTCCCTACTACCTCTCTCCAACAGAAGAGACGTTGTGAGCATGTCTTTATTTTATCGTTATTTCCATGGCAAGTGCTCGTCTGAGCTCCAATCTCTGGTCCCCCCTCGCCAATCTTTCATGATAAACACCCGTCTAGCTGAAACCACTGTCAATAATTTTCCCCACTCTTTAACTGCGCCTAAATCAAAACGTAGATTCCATGAACAAAGCTTCTTTCTTAGAACTGCACGCCTGTGGAACTCTGTTCTGCTTGTCTGTTTCCCAGCTGACTACAACTTGGATGTCTTCAAGTCCAACATAAACAAATTCCTGATGCACCGCCCCCTTAAGTAAGACACTTTATCAAATCTCCAATACTAGCGATTACTACGACACTATCCCATTGATTACTGTACATGCAATAACCCTTATCCTCGAGTGGCTTCCGGCCCTTGATAAGTGGTGACCTCCATGTACAACAAAAAAAAAAGAAAAAAAGTTTTATAAAATTATTTTTATATATAATGGCTTAAATTAAAGTTTAAATGCAAAAAGTCAAGTATCATGAGTCAATTGTGGTCTAAACAGAAGCATTCATTTTGAACGCGTCTTTGTCTTATCAACTGTGGATTTTATATGCTGGGCCTTTCTGCTTGTGCAGTGATAAAACTTCTTGAGTGCATTTGTGATGTTGGGCTGTATAAGGGTGTTAACATCAATCAAACCTAGTGTGTTTCTTCTTTAATTGAATTTTTTCAAATATCAATTATCGATACTTATTGAAGGCATTCTGATAAACCCCCCTTCCCCGAAAACACCCCTAAACACATAAAGTATGTATCCGTGAAATGTAAAAAAAAAAATTGGCCCAGCCGTTTCGGAGTCCATAGTGAACGAACTCACACACACACACACACACACACACACACACACACACACACACACACACACACACACACACACACACACACAAAGTAACTTTTATATATAAGTAAAGATAAAGAATACTGAGATAATGCCTTGAAGGAGTCTCATGACAACAGAACAGACACTATACTATCTTCCCTTAAATTGAGCATTGAAAGATAATACAATAGTATGTTAATAAATAAAAACAAAGTAACTGCCATTAACCAGCTTGTTATACCAGTAGTAACTTACAGCTTTGCCATTATTGACTGGCCACAAAGTACGTTAACAGGTTGAACACTAAAACAAGAAAAATGCTAACACTGTACAGAGTAATGCACAGAAGCCAGTGTCTACCAAGGCTGTATCTACCAAGAGGAGCAGGTGGTATGGCGCTCTCAGAGATTAACTATCAACACTGAGCCACTATTATGAGCACTGAGCAATATCTGATGAGCTCCCAGAATCTAAACCTTAAGATGGTATATGAACACCAAGAGACAAGAGCCAGTAGAACTACTTTCATCACAAAACTGGACAAATGTTTTGAACAATACTGTATTACAGAAACAGAAAACAAGCCTGCAACAGAAATAGCTTAGAAGAGTTGACAAAAATACACAAAAACCTTCCACTACAGAAAACTGGAAGAATGGGCCAACCAACAGCATACCAAATATTTCCTGGATTAACTATCTCAGGAATATATAGATAAAGAAGGCTCTCTAGGGACTGGCTGAAAAGTGGATCCCTTCAGTATAATCAGAAGAAAATGATAATGACTGCCCAAGATCAAAGCTTGATGGCCAATGCCTTTAAAAAGATGAGTAGTCTCAGTAATAACAGCAAGTGCAGTTTCGGCCAAGATCATAGTGTAGTATCTGTTCTGATGCTACACTTCACCCTTTCTGTTCTCGTTCAGTGGAAGAGAAATCCTTCATGATTGAGACAATTTTTTATTTTTGTTCCTATCCAGACTGCTCCTTTTTGGGGAGCTGGATTTTGCCCACATTAAAAACCGACCTTGTGTCTAACCCTGCCCTCGTGGGAAACGAGTAAATAGGAACAACAAGTGCAGATTCTGTCAAACAGAAGTAGAGAGTGTGAGCCATTATGCCATTTACCAGAGGTTTCCTCCAGATTAATCCCAATGTGTAATACTGTTCTTAGAAATGAAATAGCACAAAAAATTATTATGTACTTAACTGTTATGTTAAAAAAAGACCCTACACCAAAAATCACGCAAATTTATCCAATAATTTTGTTTATAAAAAATAAAATAAAATCATTGGAAGCCATTTTACACATTATTATGGTCAAGGGTCATAATTCAAACTTTTAAATGTAATAATGTCGAAAATGCCAGCCAACATCTTCTCCTGATAAAGTTTGATTTCATTAAAAAAAAAAAAATTACTGGATAAATTTTAATATAGGGTCATTTTTGTAAAACCCAATTTGTAAGTACATAATAACCGTAAAACTGGAACTATTAAATCAACTGACAGCTCAAACAAGAAATACGGTCAAACCAGATGCACACATAAACAAAACCAGATTGCCTCTATTCTTGAGGCTTGCATCCACAAATATCCATGAACTTCAAAACTAACAGACAATGTAGAATCATTTCTCCTAGCAAACTCACTGGATATCTTCGTGCTAAGTGAAACTAGCCTACACTCCTTCATTCCCTCTAACCACTTTAACATGCCTGGTTACCTCCCATTTTGCCATAAAAACTCAGATGTATGCACGGATTGGAGTCCATATGTGTAACACCTTTCCCTTGACTAGAGAATTCAAACTAAAATCAGACAAGGCGTTCACCTGCTTTAGACTATCCTTACAATATAGTGTTAGTTATATTTTCTCTACTGTTTTCCCTCGACCCAGGATTGTACCTTAATTAACCATGTCTCTGACAGCATAGCATACTCTCCCTAGATACTAATGTCCAAGTACGTGTATTTGGTGACTAATGTTCACCCAAATAATTGGCTTGGTTTCTCTAGTTATGCAGACACAGCTGGTAGCAATACACATAACTATTCTATATTCCATTTCCTGACACAGACTATCACATTCCCGACCCATCGTCCAGATTGTCAGGATCAGCAAACCTTGCTTCTAAACCTATTTCTGACCACAGTTCCTGAAGATTGTGTAACAAATGCCCATAGTCCATTTGGGAATGCTGATCACATAGTGACATTGGTAAACGTCACCCTAACCTGTCGACCCCATGTTGAAGAGCCATTGTTCAAAACGACAAGATACTTGAAGAAGGCTGAGTGGAAAGCCATCAAAGATCAAATCAGAGGTAATATTTTTTCTCTTCCTGAGAACAGTGTGTAAATGAGATTACTGATTGGCTCAAAGAAGGAATTGAAGTATATGTTCCTATGTAGAAGTTTTATAGCAAACCCCACTCTCTACAATGGTTCACTTCTACTGCAGCTGCCATTCTTCAAAGGCAGCATGCATTCTGCAAACTTATCAGACATAAGTCCGGTACAAATAGACAAAAGTTTATAGAAGTTTATAGCTAGGAATAATTGTAAGAGTTAAATAACCACAGTCAAGAGAAGGCGTAACGAAATCATCATAAAATGGGTTGAGTCGCAGAAATTAGGAACTTATGATTTCTGGAAAATTTATAACAGTGTAGTAAATAATGGGCAATCAACAATTCCCCCACTATTTAACAACCATGAAGTTGTTTGTATGGCAACCAAGAAGGCTAACCTGCTTGCCTGGCGGTTTGTTTCCCTTTAGACTCCGCAAATCACTTCCTCCCAAATTTTCTTTGTGGAGATAAGCCACACAATGACCTGAAAATCACTCCTTCTCATGTTCGTGATATCATAAAAAATCCTAGACACCTTGAAGGTATGTGGGCCTGATCTTATTCCTTCTATACTATTAAAAACTGCTCCGCTGAGATTGCCCCAGTTCTTTTTAAACTCTACAACAAATACTTTACCGAATCTTGCTCCTATGACTGCTGGAAAATTGCTTCTGTGGTACCAGTTTTCAAGAATTTTGGCAGAAGGACTGATCCACTCAATCATCACCCCATTAGCCTCCTCCCTCTCTTCACCCAAATCTTTGAGGCCTTAATTAATCCAGTACTGATTCACTACTTCATAGACACTTAACTTTTTTCTGGCCGACAGTATGGATTTAAACAAGCCTGTTCTACTGCAAATATCCTAACTGTAATCTTTGAATATGTATACTACTCACTGGAGGCTAGGGCAGTAGCCCTAGATGTATGTAAGGTCTGTGACAGGGTATGGCTTGAAGGTCTTCTCATGAAAATGAAATCACATGGTATTACTGAACAAATATTTGATATAATCAAATCTTTCTTAGACAAGAGAATAATGAAATGCAGGTGTGCCACAGAGGTCGATTCTTGGACCTTAATTATTCCTGATATTCATAGACGACCTCCCTGATAATATTGTCTCTGAGATGGGTATATTTGCTGATGATACCACGATCTATAACAAACTCAAGGGGGAAAACACATGGACACATATCTAAGGCAATGGTTGAAACCTTAGAGAAAGACTTTCAAACTGTAGTGAAATCGGGTCATAAATGGATGCTAACATTTAATTCTACTAATGTTAGGTTCCTTTCCTTTAACAACTACAGAAAACCTTCTGAACCACTGATTGCCATGACAAATAATACCCTACGAGAGAACACATCTTTCAAACTCCACAGCCTAACATTCACAGGCAATATGAATTATAATAAATACATTGAGGACGTTGCCAAAGCTGATGCAAAAAAGGTGGGCTTCCTCTGCCATGCAAGAAAAGTATTCCAACTCAAAAGCATCCTATATCTTTAAAAACCACAATTCGCCCATGCATGGAGTACTGCTGCCACATCTGGACTTGCACTTTAAGACAGAGTCCAAAAAGAGTCTCAAATCTAATAGGTTCGATGCTATTGGTCCGTCTCCCATTGCCACAATGTTGTATCCCTGTGCTTGTTTTATAAATACTTTAATGGAGATGTGCTCTGATGAACTAGCAGCACTTGTGCCCCCCCTCAATGTACATACTCCCAACCAACCTGACAAGCAGCAAAAGCCCTCCTCCTTCACTGTTGAGGTCCCTAGATGCTGGCAAGTCTTTTACTCTAACAGCTTCTTTGCTCAGTCTGCTAGACTTTGGAATTGCCTCCCTGTTTCCTGCTTCCCTGACTGTACTAACATGCAGAAGTTTAAGTGTAATGTAAATAGGCAGACATATCCCTGCTCAACTCCCTTCAGTCTCCTGCTAGACACGATCCCAAATAGTAACCCCTTACGCCCAAGTGGCAATATGCCTTGTTTGAAGTGAAAATAAGGGTGTTTTTTTTTTTAAAGAAAGTGTTTGTGCTATTTTATTTTTCAGAGAAGTATTAGATATAATCTATAAAATAACCGATCTGTTTAAAGTTGATGAAAAACGGCAAACTTTAATCTATAATTCAGGATATTTGCAAAAAAAAAAAAAAAAATTTGTAAAAAGACAAAACAGTTGACAACATATGTGAACCTCTTTTGGAGCTAACTGCTTCAATATATATATATATATATATATATATATATATATATATATATATATATATATATATATATATATATATATATATAGTTTCAATTATAAGTTTAAATTGATTAAAATAAGAATTGAGTAAAAGGTAGTATGAATTTAACAGAAAAATAAGCAATCAATTATTGAAACATGGGAGGTAAATACGACTGAACTAATTCGAAAAGTTGCGTGAGAAAACGAGATTTGAAATTGCATTGTGGGAAATCCACGTGACCACGGTCTTTTCCGTTCCGCCATTATCCTCGATCGTGAGTATCAACTAATTCGCTCTTGCAGTTTTTTCTATTTGCTTTACTTTTTATGAGTTTTCGTGCCTAAATTTCCAATCCCATATTATTTTGCAGTTCTTTTTTTCAAGATCAGAACCGAAAAACACCATTAATCATGCAGAACGACGCCGGAGATTTCGTGGATATGTATATCCCCAGAAAATGGTAAGAGCGAAATTATCAATTACTATTGCACACGTGGTTTGCTTTTTATTAAAAATTAAAGTTTATGCCGTTAAAAATACATTTTATTGTTTCAAACTCTTTTTTTTTCTAATAAAATCCATATAAATGTTCGGATCTTAATAAAGATATTCAGTACATTTTCTAGTTAATTTTTTTTTTTTTTGTATATATTGTTTTCCTTTAACGTAGATTTTTTTTTTTCGTCTTGAGTAATTTTTTCTGATTATATACCTTTATATAATTACTGGCTTTGGAAATTCATGTTGTTTATTAAAACGATTATTTATTTTATAGGAAGGTTGAAATTAGGGTGAAATCCATTGAGAGCGGTCGGTGGTTCTATGAGAAAATAAAGCTGTCTACGCATTATAAATGTTTCTTTTCTGTGTCTTACGTTATACATTAGTACATTAGGGGTCATTTCGAGTTAAAAGTTTATTTACTGCACTCATCTGGACTAGAGAAAATCATGATTTAAATGTGTATGTCTCGTCTAAATAACTAACCATAATCCTCTGATATGGCCGACTAGACGGGTGATCAAAAAGTCAGATCGAGCGTACCGTACCGCGTACCGGAAACCGAAATGAGACTAAAAAAACGGGCAAAAAAAAAAAAAAAAAAAACACGCCCCCCCCAAAAAAAAAATTATCCACCAAGAAAATAAAACATAAATTAATCTGAAAAGCGTAAAGTTCAAGCCAAAAAAAAAAAAAAAAAAAAAAAAAAGGCCAATTGTCAATTTGATCTTCGGTTTCCGGTACGCTCGATCTGACTTTTTGATCACCCGTCTGGTCGGCCATATCAGAGAATTATCGTTAGTTATTTAGACGAGACATACACATTTAAATCATGATTTTCTCTAGTCCAGATGAGTGCAGTAAATAAATTTTTAACTCGAAATGACTCCTAATGTATAACGCAAGACACAGAAAAGAAACATTTATAATGCGTAGCGTACACAGCTTCATTTTCTCATAGAAACCACCGACCGCTTTCAATGGATTTTACCAAGTAACCTTGTTTGAGTTTGTTTTTCTATACGCAAAGATTCGAAAAAGTAGTCAAAAAAACAAATACATAAATGTTATTAAAGGCAAGATAAGTTACTTCTACCTAACTGGATAAGTTTTTAGTGTTTTTATTTAATGTAAAATGTTTATTGGGTTTGAAAAACTGTCTTTATGTTATGTGAAAAAGACAAATGGCGGCGTGCTCGCTGTTGGATTCGTTAAGCTTAGGGAAAAATGAGTTCAAACTAAAAACTATACAAAATACTGTTATAAACTCGCTCAATATATATCAGCAATCAGCCTATGTCACGATAACATATTGTCTAACAGTATTCTGTATAGTTTTTTAGTTTGAACTCATTTTCACAAACTTAACGTATCCAACAGCTAGCATGCCGCCATTTGTCTTTTTCACATATACCGATAAAGAGTGTATGTTCTTCGCGAACCGAATAAACATTTTACATTAAATAAAAACGTGGTACTGGTCGCAATTAGAGTTCCCTGCCGAACACCCTAAAAAAAACACTGACTTCTCCCTACGCATGAGCAAAGGACATGTTTTAGTTGCCATAGTAACTAAACGATCATGAATTTTTATCGACTTTGTTTTACTGTTTATGAATATTGAAATAAAAGACATTACTACACATTTATTAATAATATCTCACTTTTAATCACTTTTATCGGCCAACTATCTCTTTGACACGGTAAATTTGGGAAATGGAGTTAAAAATAAAATATTTGCATTAGATGAAAACATTTAAAAATAAACGGGAGCTTTTAGTAAACGCCTTGTCTCCCTCTGCAGTGACAAACTGTAAAACAACGCAAAAAAAAGATAGTGGGATTGAACTCGAAAACAGTAGGGTAATTAGTCTTCCTCGCTAACCATTAGGCCAAAGAGGATAGTGAATTCAGTGAGTTGGTAATTAACTTGACAATCATAGTCATGTACAGAAATGAACGTTGCTTTTAAATTTCTGCTTTCTGTCGTATTTATTTCTGTCTCCATGAAAAGCAAATTAGACACAGGGTAGTTTTTAATGTAGGGGAAAACCAGCTCCCCCCCCCCCCCAAAAAGGGGAACTTAAGTTTTTAATCGTTAAATTAAAACCATTTTCTGAAAATGGTTTTAATTTAACGATTAAAAACTTAAGTGACAATTGCATGAATTTAATGAGGTCAAACATCACGTGACTTAACTTTGGCGTTGCAAGCAAGCCAGTTTCTGCGTATTTGTTTCCGCTACCAAAATGTTGGGGAAAACAGCTCCCCTAAGAAGGGGAGTGTTCAAATGAATAGCAAGTGTCTGATATGACCATTGATCAAACCTCATTGCTTTCTGGACGCCTTGGCACGAAAGGCCAAGAACCCTACTTCGTTTTCAGTCTTGCTTTTTTTATATGGAAAAGTGAAACAAACCCGCAGCGAGTGAAAAAAAATCTTGAAAATAGTGCATATAAAAGTCGCTGGAATTAAAGATACATGCGAGCTCTTTTTGTAAATTTTAGATATTATAATCTATGTAGCATATAAAAGGTTCTAAGAAACAGTACCCCCCCCTCCCCCCGAAAAAGCCTTTGCCGGACATACACAAAAAGTGCACACACATTTTCGCTTTTATATTACAGAAGAAAACCAAATTTTACCACTAAGTGTCGTAGGGTTTGATCGAACAATAATCAAATAAGGGGTAGGTAGACCAATCAAAGTTAAGAGATCTAAAATTGGTATTTTACTTAAGGCCCGTCTCACTTTCGTATAGAAATATATATATATATATGTATATTTTTTTGTAGATTTCGGTGTTTTAAAAGAATATAACGGTTTCTGTCACAAATTTAGTGTTTGCATAGTATTAACCTCTGAACCCTGGGACTATTTTTCACCAGTAACAGCCTTTATTTTCGCAATGCGCTGTATCATAAACAAAGGCTGTTAAATGTGCACTTGCATACCAAACTGCCTTCTCACATAGGGTAGTAATTTTTGGTGCAAATTTAAAATTAAGTGAAAAGCAAGTAATTTTCCAGATATTAAGCAATGTAATTCCTTATGTTATCAATGGTGGTCATTTCTGTATGTGCAAGTGCACGCATGTTATGTGCGCTTGTGCATAAAATGGCCACCACTGATAACATAAGGAACTACATTGCTTAATATCCAGAAAACTTGTTTGCAGCAAAAATATACACAAGTTTATTGCATCCAGAAATGGTCACCACTGATAACATAAGGAATTACACATATCTGTATACAGTTTTTTTTATTTTTGTTTTTCGATTTCCTTGTCTTTATTGAAAGATAAAAGCAGAAGAAACAAACAAAAACAAAACAAAGCCAATAAACAAACAAAACATGCCCCTCACTTGGTGGCCAGAAAGTGGGTGCTCATTGTAAGTTAAATTTACATGGAAAAGTGATCACCCACTCTTAAAAAAGTAATTTCTTTATATTATGAAGAGGGTTTGTATTACTATACACATAGATTCGAAAAAGTTGTCAAAAAAACATAAATGTTATCAAAGGCAAGATAAGTTACTGGGTTTGTTTTACTGTACACAGATTCGAAAAAGTTGTCACAAAACAAATATATAACAAATGTTATGAAAGGCAAGATAAGTTACTTTTCTACCCAACAGGATGCTTTCAGTGTTTATATTTAATGTAACATGTTTAATCAGCTAGAAAAACATAGTGTTTACCGATGTATTGGAAAATTCAAAATGACGGCCGACTTTCTCTCGGAGGCGGTAAGTTTGGGAAAAGGAATTATAAATAAATAAAAAAAAAAAAAAAAAAAAAAAAAAGTCAAAATACTGTTAAAAACCCGCCAAATATATGTCAACCTATGTCACAGTAACATATATTGAGCAAGTTTCTAACAGTATTTTGTCTGTCTTTTTTATTTATAACTCATTTAAAATTTTCCAATACATCGGTAAACACTGTTTTTTTGAGCTGAATAAACATGTTACATTGAATAAAAACACTAAAAAACATATCCAGTTAGGTAGAAAAGTAACTTATCTTGCCTTTGATAACATTTATTTGTTATATATTTGTTTTGACAACTTTTTCGAATCTGTGTACAGTAAAACAAACCCAAGTTACTTTTCTACCTAACTGGATACTTTTATAGTGTTTTTATTTAATGTAACATGTTTATTCAGCTCGAAAAACAATGTTTACCAATGTATTGGAAAATTTAAAATGGCGCCCGACTCTGTTGAACATGGTAAGTTTGGGAAAATGAGTTAAAAATAAAAACTATACAAACTACTGTTAGAAACCCACCGAATGTCACTGTAACATATTGAGCAAGTTTCTAACAGCATTTTATGTAGTTTTATTTTTAACTCATTTTTCCAAACTTGCCATTTAAAATTTTCCAATACATCATAAACACTTTTTTGAGCTGAATAAATGTTACATTAAATAAAAATACTAAAAGTATCCAGTTAGGTAGAAAAGTGGCTTATCTTGCCTTTAGTAACATTCATTTGTTATATATTTGTTTTTTGACAACTTTTTCGAATCTGTGTATAGTAATACAAACCCCATTAAAATTATTTTTCTGCAACGGAAAGTGCTAACAGATCTGTTTTTAGCACACCGTAATCTACAAAAACAAATTTCTATACGAACGTGAAACGGGTCTTTAAAGTAAGATTTTACCCTAAAATCAGCCTTATGTTCAGTAGTTTAGTCATAAAATTATAAATTTTGATTTTTCTTAGTTAATCAATAATTTAGCTATTCGTTTTTGGCTTATTTGTGTTAAAATATTTAATAGGAGCATTAAATTACTGTAAATATCGATTCTAGGTACCTTATTGCCTTGGATTAAACTTATTGACTTAACGTCTTATTACTTTATTCGTAACCAATATTAACTTTATATTGTTTATATATAATATATATATATATATATATATATATATTTTTTTTTTTTTTTTAAGCAAATAGGTAACAAATAACTAAGTAAACCAAAATAAATTTTTACTAATTTCTGAGCTACATTTACTTAAATTGTTTTGTTTACCAATACGATTTAATCCATATGTTGTGAAATATGGTAGTTGAAAATAAAGAAAACTATGAAGTATTTATTGACAAATATTAGCATACCCCAAAAAGTATGGAAAATCATTGGGTATCTTATTTATGAATTCTAATCCCAAGTTAGATATTCAGATTTTCGTCTTTGTCAATGACTGACTGAAAACGTCTAAAATCATTAAATTAAATTTAATAAAATTCTAGTCCTAGTTTCGTTATATGCTAATTCTGTTTGTCATTCTGTTTTTTAACTACCATATTTCACAACTATTTTTGCTAAGTCTTAGAACGCATTCTTAACTCTTTTTTGAAAATAAAACTAATGAAACCTACTTTATTAAAGATAGCAGATTTTTTTAATTTTTTTTTTTTTTTACAACTGTCATTTTAAATTATTCTAACCTCATGTTAAAACTGGGTTAATTTGTTTGTGGACAAAGTTTTCTATTAAAACATTATTTTTGACACTGATTTTAATATTTAAAAAAAATTTTCTTTCACAGCTCTGCCAGCAACAGAATTGTAGCTGCTAAGGACCATGCTTCCGTACAAATTAACGTTGCCGAGGTGAGAATGTGATTTCATTTAAGGATTTTTCATCACTTTTTCCCCCTTTATACACATGATTGTAAAAAAAAAACTTATCTTCTCTAGAGAGGAACGGAGTGTGAACCCATATACTCATCCACTAGTACCTATTCCATGATGGGGGGGGGGCAGCTCGTATAAGAATGGGAAATTCTGCTTCCTGTCATCTTTTTCTATTTTCTCTCTACGAGGGCAACAGTATGTTTTTAATGTGCAAAATTAAATCCCCAAAATAGGCCACTATGTTAGTACAAAAATTCTCTGTACAGATCATAGACAATGATGAAGTTATATATCAGAACAGATACTACACTTTGTCAAAAGGTTATCTTGTGGATCAGAAGTGTCTTTGGAATTTGCTTTATCAAGCATATCTTTTCCGGTGTGTGTGTGTGTGGGGGGGTATCTGTTCAAATTTTAACAGAATCATATTTCTAAAATAAAATCCTTTCTCAACTCCTTAACATTTTAAAATTCAAATTTAGTGTTAAAAGTAAATATTTTGGTGTACAATGGAATCTTTGAATTTCATTTTTGAATGCAAACTTAAGTCTTCATTACTGTTAATTCTGCTCGTCATCACGAAATTAGGTGTGAATCTTTTATTTTAATAACAATATCCAAAGAGTGTTGCTACTAACAGTCTTAACCTGTTAGTGGAGTCAAAGCTTTGGTAAATAAAATCTAGATAAGTCTTGGTGTTTTTCTTTCTCTTGAATAACGCCTCAGATTAAATATCCTACATTTCATTGTATTTTGAATTCTGCATTTATTTTATACTAGCAAAGAGAGACCCAGCAGCATTGCTTGAGATTAAATGATCAACACGTTTCACACTTCTATATTTTTATTGTCATCGAAACTGGTGAAATGACTCGTTTTTTTCAATCAAATCGATTTATTCCCTGCTTTAGTTGCATTGGGGGGAAAAGCTTCACTTGCTTCCCTACAGTGACTTAATTCACAATATTTTGTCTACATTGCACTGTAGAGAACCTACTGTTGATTTTATAAACTTATTTTATATAGAATAGCTTGAATTAAAGTTTAAAATGAAAAAGCAAAGTATTATGTTTCATTTCGGTTGTGCTTTAAACAGCAATATGCATTTCAATCATACCCGTCTTATCAAAGAACCTACTCTTAATTTTATATGCCAGGCTGTTCTGCTTGTTCTGATTATAAAATATCGCAAATGCTCGTGATGCTCGGCTGTATAAGAGTGTTAACTTTGACCAAATTAGGACTGTTCCTTTTATTGGATTATTTCGATTATTCATACTTATCGGAGACATTTTGATACAAACCTATTTAAGAACACTGCCAGATACATCAAATACCTTCATGTGAAATTTTTAACTCTTCCCAGCCATTTCTGAGTCTGTAGGAAATGAACTCGCACACACACTAATCCTTCTATATAATAGTAGAGATACATAATCAAATGAGTTTACACTTGTCAAATCGAATATTATTTTCGGTATGATTCTTGATATCTTCAGTTTGCATTTGTTATGCTTCAACTCTGAAGTTCTCAGATTTTATACAAATTTGTGAGTGCAATTTTGTTTGAACTTTTTCTAGTGTAAAAGTTCACATTTCTAATAAATTACAACTGTCTTCCAATTCAAATTATTAGAACTTGGGAGATAAGCCTTAACTCAGAATTCTCCAAATTCTGTCTCCTTATTTTAAGTTCTTTTAACTAGGAACAAAGTGTAGTATCTGTTCTAACTTGGGTCTGTAAAAGATTGTTTCTAGACTGATACATTTTTCATTTTTATCCCCAATTCAGAAGTGCCCCTTTTGGAAAATGGATTTTTTTCATATTAAAGAAACAATCTTGTGCCTCATGAGAAGACAAGTAAATAGGGGCTGTTGATTCTTCAAAGATTTAAAAATATATATATATATATATTAGGCACCGCCAAAACTGGGGGGGCAGGTCAGTACTTTTTGACGGACCGTCTTTTTAAAAATCTACCAAAAATCAGGTAATTATCCGATCAATACGAAATTTTCAGCGATTATTAGGAAAAGAATGAACTTTATAACAGTGTACTTATTTTTCATAAACGATATTTATATATATATTTTTTTTTTCTTACAAAACCCCCCCTTGTTTTGAAGTGGGAACAAATATGCTTAAAATAATCATCTGAAACTGAACAAAACATTGTGTTGTTGTAAGGGACAGAATTATAGATTAAAAAAAAAAATTGTTTGCATACCTTATTTTGGCGTCTGAATATCAGAACTTCGATTGTGTTTAATTATCCCGCTTTTGAGTTTTGAAGTGTGAAATTCGGTGAATATGTTAAGTAAAATAATTAATTTAAGTTAAGCAAAACAAAAAAAAAAAATGCTTTTAATATTTATACGAAAAAAGCCATTTTAAAATTTTTGATAAATAAATTAACAATTTTTTTTTAGTGAGCCGAAGAATGCATGACCATTATTAAACAGGGCATTCTTTGAATAATCGATACAAAAAAAAAAATTCGATAAATATTGTGCCCTTTGTGTTAAAAATAGCATCATTTTTTTCGATCTCGTTTGAAAACGTTTGCCGCCTTTCGACTACGGTGGACCAAACGCGCTGAAATAATTTTTTTTTATTCTGCTTTAAATTGCCCCCCCCCCCCCCCCATTTTGGGGAGCCTGGCCCCCACACACATACACGTTAAAAACCAAACTCATACAAATGGTCACCCATCTGGTACTGGCCAGCCTCAGCTTAATAATACATTGAAATTTTCGTCACTGAAAAATAAGTTTTTTTGGCCTGTTTGGTCTTCCATAGTTTTCTTATCATCAAAAGAAAACGTAAACAGAGTCGATCTGAACTGAAGTCGACGCGAAATATCTGGTTACTTATATTATAATATTTTTGCATATTCTCTTAGAAAATCATCCTAAATCTTAGTTAGACAATAAATAAATAAATTAATTATTTCAAAAACCCTTTTTTTTAAATATTTAAGTACGTTTTTTGTGCAAGACAAAAAATGTTAATTGTTAACTTTTTGGGAAAATTTAACATTTAAAATTGAATTAAAAATAGTAGAAAAAGTTTTACATTATTCTGTTTTCTATATGATAAAATTCAGGGTTTTATCTTTCTGGAAAAAAAAAAGTACTCAGAAATAATGGATTTTAATAAATGTAATTTAGTTTTAAAAAACAACTTGATTTTGCGGCCATTTTTGGCGGTGCCTAATATATATTATTCCCCCCTCCCCCTTTCCTCCCGGACGGCCTTGCAACTCTCTTCATGGTGCCAATGAACAACGCTATCTTCAATTTTCCCATCTTATCGAGTCAGCAACAAAATGGTTGTATTTATGTCTTTGATTGAATCACCTGTGTTAAACTGATCCTATGTATGCAAGTAAAATCTCGTCTTATAAACATAAGGTAACATTTTTAAATGTATCTCTTATATGCATTGATATTCAATAACTTATTCAAATTAATAACAAAACTTGTACGTTCTGCTTTGATTTTTTTTTTTTTTTATGGAAAATATTTTATTTCTATCCAAAGAGTGTTGCTGCTAACGGCTCAAAACCTGTTAGTGGAGTCAAAGCTTTGGTAAATAAAATCTGGATTTTTGTCATAATTGGTTTTCTTTTTTTTTATATTAAGAAAACTGATAAATTTCCTACATTTTTTAATTACTATTCTGTTTTGTGAAGGTATTTTTTTTTTACACAACATTGAATGCAAATAAAATTTATCATTTAATTTTGGTAATAACTATAATGCACCTTGTTTACATCTATAAAAGAATGGTGTAAGACTAATGAAGATATTTTGATATACATCCAGAACAGCTGATTTGAAGTGTTATATAAAAAGTGAATTGGGATGAAGCTAATGTCATGTAAATGTTTCATTGTTTAAAGAAAATTTTAGGTTTTTGTCCATAATTCCCCTGTATCAAAACAGAAAAATCATGTAAATTTATCAAGTTTTATAATGAGAATCATTTTTAAGCAATTAATGGCAATTTGTAGGCATTACAACAAAAATTTTACAAGTTTGAACTATTGGGTTATCTCTTGTTTCTTGAAATTGTTTTCAAAATGGCGAGCTAGGCAGTCTCTCCTCCGTTATTCATTAAATTTTATTTATTTTTTAATAAAATCAATCAATTTCTGTGATTTTTAGAATATCATATTTTCTTCTAGTCATGAGTACATACATTATACAGATTTTTCTTTTTGTTTTTTAATATAGTGAGAGTTCTGGATAAGAATCAGGTTTTAATGTGATACAAAGTTTCTCTATTTGTTTAGTTTTAAAAAATATCTAACATTTTGTCATGTTTGAATGAACATTCTTATTTTAATAATTTTAGAACCAATTTCCAGAATTTTATTTACAGGTTTTTTGAGATCCTAACAGCTAAGTGTCATGCTTTTCAAAAAGTTTAACTCCATTTTTTCATTAAAAAGTAAAAAATACCTAGTAATAAATGAAAAGCTTTTTTCCCCTTCAAGATTCCTCCAACAGACATTTAATCAGATTTGCACACCATTTTCTTTGTAATGGAACAATTTAATTTTGGTTGTATGTACAGTTGACTATGAACACGTATGCTCGGTTCAGAACCTTATTCTGATCCCTTATCTTCAAATAACAGGAACAGCTTTAATGAACTGTTCAAGATCGACATTTTTAAATTCTAATTACTTAATCCCTTCTTGAGGGGGATACTTAACATTCTATACTGTTGTTTGATTTATATAAAACACATAAAAATATATATGGATTATTTTATTAGATTTACAAAATGTTATTTTCTCATTCTGAAAATCTAACAAATTTTCCATTAATCACTAAATTAAAAAGCTATCAACATCACAAAATGTCTATCCAAAGAGTGTTGCTGCTAACAATTCAAAACCTGTTAGTGGAGTCAAAGCTTTGGTAAATAAAATCTGGATTTTTGTCATAATTGGTTTTCTTTTTTATATTTTTAAGAAAACTATGGTAAATTTCCTACATTTTTTTTAAACAATTATTTTGATTTATGGAAATTTTATTTTCTAATTCATTTTTCATTTTACTTTGATCATTTCAAACTTATTAAATTTCCAAGAATTAGAATCCTTGAAATTTCTAAATTTTATGATTCACGTCCCTTTAAAAACCTTTAGATCTGAAATTTTTAACTTTTTGTTATGAAAACCTTGATCCCAACAAGATAATGTTTACGATGGAAATGTCAAATGACCTCAAATTTAATTACTTTGTAAAATTAGCATTTTGAAGAGTGTTTTCATAGATTTCCTCACATTTAACTTTGACATGGATCAATTTTGTCTTAATGCAGTGTCTCATATGTTTCTGTAAAACTGTCTAAAGTCTAGATAAAAAAATTTATTACATTATAAATTAATTTAACACCGTGACTATTTCAGTTTTCCAATCATGTTAAATATACTGCAATTCCAAAGTCAGTCAAATTCCTGCTCATATCCAAATTGTGATCAGGGCCAAATCTTTGGAACAGAAATGTAGAGGAAAAACTTTCAGGTAATTTCTCATCTGAAATTATCTGGACAAGCACCTCTTACATTATATGTAATAAAAACATTTTTCCTTTTTATGTATAAAAAAAAAAAATCATGTTGCAAAGTTTTCCTTCGATTGAATCTTTTGGGTAGATTTAATTTTTTTATTAGTTTTATTTTGCACTGGGGGTGGGGGTGCCCGGTTTATAAAATATGCTTAAATATGATGTTTTAATTTGACCAAATTTTGTATATATTATTATAGTCGTGATTTCAAAAGTATTTGGGTGCCATCAGCTAAAATCAAAAACTGTAGCATTCAAAGCTGGTGACGTTACCACTGTACCAACGTGACATGAACTTTTTAAAAAATAAACTTAGATGAATGTCCAAAATGTATAACGATTTTTCAATTTTGACCCCTTAAAAAAGTATTTTAGTTGGCTAAAGATCCAAAAAAGGATAATCCATAAAAAAATCATTTTAGGCCCCAAGCGTTGCTCTGACTTTTAGTTTTGGAGGAGATAGTTTGAAAATATGGGCACAGACAGACATATAGCCTTTTATATATTAGGTTTTAAACTGATTCAAATTATTTCTTGTACTTTCTTTTGCAGCAGATATATTTTTATCAAAGAAAAACAGTGAAAAACCTCACTTCAAAGCCGTGTTTACTTTTTTGATGCAAGAAAATATTTTCACTTACAAAATCAAATTTAGTAAAATTAGATTCCAAAGTTAGCCAAATTCCGGTTCATGTTAAAATTGTGATCGGGGCCAAATCTTTGGAAAAGCAACTTAGAGGAAAAACTTTCAGGTAATTTCTCTACTGAAATTGTCTGGACAAGCACCTCTTACATTCAACTTAGATTTTATTTAATAGTGTACACCTTATGTAAAATGAATATAATTAGATGGAAATTATATTTTGCCAGTGTTACCAATATGTAACATCAGTAATTTAATTTCTTGATAACCTATAAAAAAAAAATTACTGTGTTTAATTATTGCAAAATTGCTTTTCAAATTCATGTCAGGTGGCGTAGTTGATTTTCTATTTACTTTCTCGTTATTGCTTAAAATGTTTTTGCCCAGAGGTTTGGACCCCCCCCCCCCCCCGGACTTTTTTTTTAACATAGTGTTTAGCTAAAACATTTACATTTTCTAACAAAGGGTTGATTTATAAGAAATTTTTTTTTTATCCCAATCTAGAGTATTCTCTTTTTGGAGTTAGAATTTCTCATATTAAAAACCAACATTGTCTTACTATGAGGAAGCAAATGAATACAAGACACATTAAAACGTTTGTTTCTTTTTTTTATGATACTTTTTAAAGAAATAAAAAAACAGTAAAATATTGGGTGAGAATGAGGAGTCACAATAAATATTTTTAGTACTTCTATAAATTACAAATTTAAAAAAAATTTTTTTTAACAATGAACTAATCCTAACTTTGTTTAGTTTGCCAAAGGTAAGTTTGGTTTTGATTTGTAGAGCATTTTTATTTCATTATTGGTTTTAAATTATGATTCTTCAAACATGATTTTAATTTTTTGAATTATTAAAAAAAAAAAAAACAAATTTGCATGAATGTCCCAATGCAAGTTTATCCAAAGTTACATTCCTGTTCATAGTTATCAAAATTGTGATCGGGATCAAACCTTTGGCAGAGAAACTAGAGGATAAACTTTCAGGTAATTTCTCAACTGAAATTGTCTGGACAAGCACCTCTTACATTAATTTCCCATTATATGAAGTGTGTGCCCTTTTTTAGCATCTGAAGAAAAATATACGTTTTAGATTGATACTCTTTTTGGTAGATGACCCCCCCCCCCCCCCCCCCAAATCTATGAATGTCTACCTGTGCAAAATAAATTTGATTTGTTCAGTAATTTTATACTAAGGTATTCATTCTTTCGAACAATTTTTTTTTTTTTTTTGAGGGGCGGTTGGTAATGAAATATAATTTTATTTTATATACGCATTTATTATCTAATTTACACTTTGCAAAGTAGTCATCTGTTACTCTAAGGAAGTAAGGTCCATTATTTAAAACAAAATAGCTTTAAAGGTTTATAACTTCAATATTTTTTTTTATAAATTTTTAGTACAAATAGGTCACAAATAAATAGGTAAACCGTGATTTCTTGAAAACATTTTAATTAATCAAACAAAATTATTCCAAAGTCAGTCAAATTCCTGTTCATATTTATCAAATTGTGATCAGGGCCAAATCTTTGGAACAGAAATGTAGAGGAAAACTTTAAGGTAATTTCTTATCTGAAATTGTCTGGACAAGCACCTCTTACATGTACCATTAATTACTTTTTTTTCCTAATGGGTTTTAATGTTATTTTTTTTTTGCATTTGATGCTTTAGTTTATTTTATGTAATTTGTCCATCCATAGTCCTTGAGCCTCTGGAGGGTCATAGGCCATCTACAACTGTAGATGTTTTTGTAGTGAGGAGTTCTTTTTACAAGGTGATGGTGCTGGCCCCACGTCCAACTTTCCTAGAAGGTACATCCTTCCCAAATGGTCACCCATCTGGTACTGGCCAGGCTCAATGTTGCTTAATTTCGGTGATCTGGCAAGGACCGGTGTGTCAATGTGATTGTGCTGTACAATGTAATTTTTTTTTTTTCACAATTGTTTTCCAAACATGAAATTGTACTATCTTATAAGCAAAGGTTACACAAGTGTAATTTGTCAAAAATTGTTGAAAACATAAGTGAAATGCAATGTTGATCTGTCGTTAAGTTTATTCCAGCAAAAGAAATATCTCTTTTTGAAGGAGAAGCTCAAATTTTATGACTGATTCTTTTTGTGATTTTCTGTTCTGCCCAGGAATCCTATTAAGAGTATTACCCCTCATAAATGGTATCAACAAAAAGATAGATGCACAAGTCAAATTCCAATATTTATTATGTTGATCATTATAAAGTTAGGTATGTTTATATATTTGTATGTACAGGATTCACTCCTAAACTGATCATGATGAATTTCGGAACAGGATTACTACATGTAATGTGGTCTGAGGTTACATTACAAAGGGGGTAGGAGCCCTTCATGAAAATTTAAATAGGTATTAAATATCAATATTCCCCATATTTCAATGACACAACCTCCCATTTAAGAATTCAAATGTTTTTTTCGTTCAGTTTGATTTATAATTAATAAAATTACCCAAATTTCAATTTCATAAACTTTAATTTAAATTTTAGACATTTTCCAGAATACTCATGGATTTGATCAAATCATTTGATCTTTTAATCTTCATGTGGAGGAGAAATGAAAATGGAACAAAATTGTTTTAGGAATTAGTTATACCTGTCTTAGGATTGGTATTTGTCTAATTTTATTTTGTTTGTGTGTGTGTGTGTGTATTATAAGATTATTTTATTTAGAAAAACATTATTTGAAATAACCTTTTTAACATTTTCAGGTTGATGAAACCACAGGTCGAATGACTGGCACAAACAAAACATACGCTATTTGTGGAAAAATTAGACAAATGGTAAGAGCTTTATCGAAGTAATCTTTTTTTTTTTTTTTTTTTTTTGCTCATATTACAACTTGCAAGTCCTTTTTTTTATTCGCACGAATCTTATGTCAATATTTTAATTGCTTTCCAAAGAGTGTTGCCTCTCGTGGAACCCACCTGCGAGAGGAGTCAAAACTTTGGTACAATAAATTGTAAAATGTCTTTTATAGGTTTCTTTATTTTATTGAAGAATACCTCAAGACAATTCCGACACTAGATTATGCGAGAAAATTTTGAACAATTATTAGGTTTGGGCTATTAAATATTATAGATAGCGATAACATTTTTGTTTTTAAGCAATTGCAATATTTAAACTAAAAATTTAATGGAAAATATTAAACGGAAAATAGAATCCTGACAGAAATTCTTACATTTAATAATTGTTTCTTAAAATGACAAAACTATTATAAGCTTATTCCTTAACTCCATTGTAATTGAGTGTCTAATAAAATAAGTGCTCACTGAAATTGAAGGCAATGATGTATACAGCTGGCAATTCAAAAACAGAATCCAAGAAAATGTCATTTTCTTTTGATTTGCAGAGTTTTGCAAATCTAAAACTTTTGTAAGGGCCTTCCCCCCCCCATCCCCCAGGAAAAATTTGTATTGAAGCATAGATATATAAAAGTGTATATAAAGCAATTAGCTGATCGCATTAAGCCAAAAACTTCTATATACTGCAACTTGAAATAAAGAAAAATGTTAATAGTAATAGAAAAATGTATACAGATTGATCGAAAATTAAATGTTTAATACATTTGGTGATGGTAGTAAATTTGTATTCAATTTTTTTTCTATTTTTGTTTTTATTTGAGACATAAAAATCTTATTCTTCAACTCCATTATACTTTAATGTTTAATAACATGACAGGTGTTGTGCATTACATTTTTTTTTTCTCCATATCATAATAGATTAAAACAATTTTTTTTAAAAGTTTATGGGAATTTTGTGAGTGTGTCTTCATAAACAGCTTAATATCATGAATCCTTGTTTGTGTTTACAGGGTGAATCAGATGACAGTCTTGTTCGCTTAACCAAAAGAGATGGCATCATAGCGAAGTGAGTATTTTTCTAATTAGCTTAAAAAAGATTTCCTATAACTAGTGGTGGGACGATTAATCGGAATCGTTAATCGTAAGAATCGTGTATTTTGGGAGGTATCGGAATCGCATTGTTCAAAAATACCTTAATTTTCCGATTCCTTCATTACGATTCTTTTAGTGTGATGTTGAAAAAAAGAAAAAAATTTCCTGATATTTCTAACCGCAAGAGAGAAATAAAAAGAAACTAAAGAAATTCATTATTAACAGGGCAATGCTTAGTGCCCCTCCCTTACAAAGTTCATTCATTCAGATCTATTGTAATCAAAACTACAAAAGAGTTAACTTGAAAAGAAGTATGCAGGGCTCTGCATTGCGAGTAAAAATTAAAAAAAACTGACAAATCTTCTAATAGTGAATGAAAATGCTTTTTCAACTTATATTTTCTTAAAATAAAACGAGCAAAGTCAAATTATTTAAACAGTAAAAGGTTTAATAGAACAATATACTTTTTTTTCTTTTTTTAAAAGAAGGCTTTTGAAAGAAATATCTCTAAAATGAAATTGATCACGTATTATTTCGCAAAGTTTTGACAGTAGTCGGTTTCTTTTGAAGTTTCAAAAAAAATCGACCCCATACCTATCTCTTCTAAACCTAAAGTTATTAAATAACCTCTTCGTTAATTTAAGGGTAATTAATTCAATTCAGTCAAGTTTTTTTTTTTAATTTAATTGAAATAAAATCCATAATTTTTTTTTTTCTCCAGAAAGATAAAACCCTGAATTTGATTATATTAAAAGCAGAATAATATAATCTTTTTTATAGAATTTTAAATTGAAAATTAAAAGTGTTTTGCGCAGTTTTTTGCCGAACGAAAAAGAAATTAATATATATATTTTTAAAAGGTTTTGTAATCAATTAATTTTTATGTCTAAATAATATTTACGATTAATTAAATAATTTCATTTTAAAAAGTATTTATAAATAGAATTTTACTAAGGACTTATAGTTTAGCAATATTGAACCGCATCAACCATGTGTGAATTGAACACAGTCAACCAAAAAAAAATTCAAAAGAAAATGCGGGTTTGTATTACTGTACACATAGATTCGAAAAAGTTGTCAAAAAACAAATATATAACAAATAAATGTTATCAAAGGCAAGATAAGTTATTTTTCTACCTAACTGGATATATTTTTCGGGTTTTTATTCAATGTAACATGTTTATTCAGCTCGAAAAGCATACAGTGTTTACCGATGTATTGGAAAATTCAAAATGGCGCCCGACACTCTCTTTAACACGGTAAGTTCAGGAAAAGATGTTATAAATAATAAACTATACAAAATACTGCTAGAAACTCGCTCAATATATGTTACCGTGACATATTTTGACATATATTCGGTGTTTTTTTAATAGTATTTTGTCTAGTTTATTATTTATAACACCTTTTCCCAAACTTACCATGTTTAAGAGTGTCAGGCGCCATTTTGAATTTTCCAATACATCGGTAAACACTGCATGTTTTTCGAGCTGAATAAACATGTTACATTGAATAAAAACAAAATAAATTACCCAGTTTGGTAGAAAAGTAACTTATCTTGCCTTTGATAATATTTGTTTATTATATATTTGTTTTTTGACAACTTTTTCGAATCTATGTGTACAGTAATACAAACCCCAAAATTTAATAGTAAATTATTTGTTTACAGATAAACTGAATTTTCTAATATGGCCCAAAGTCCAAAAAAAAGTCTTTTTGAAGATGATGAGTTGAAAGCCATTTGCAAAGTCTGTCAAATTAAAATATCACGAGGAATAAAACCATCTAACATGACCACAACCAACATGTTAAAACATTTAACTATGAAGCATTCAAATAAATTGGAGGAGCAAAATAAAAAAGAAAAGGAACAAAAAATTACCAACTAGTCACTCAGAGCAGTTTTATTAGTGAGGGTCGAAATCGCAGTGTCTTTTTTTTTTTTTTTTTTTTTTTTTTTTGCCTACGTCACCATCTAGGTGTCACCATTTTTTTAAACCCTCCTTAACTTCAAAGAGTAAATACAATATATACAACTAAAAAAATAATTTTAAAAAATGCTGATTCCATTCATGAAAAATTCTTTTAACTAGAAATTAAAACTTAGGTAAAGATAGCTGACTGACAGCAACAGGAGCACTGGTTAACTACTGAACCACGTGGAAAGGTGTGGGGGGGAGGAAAAAAGGGAAATTAAATGATGATAATAAATTATGATAACCGTCTTTGAAAGGCACTAAACTTCCTAAAATTTACTTCTTTAAAATTTTAGGCGGCTCTCCCCGGCGATTTTAAAGCTCTCTCTCTCTCTCTCTCTCTCTCTCTCTCTCTCTCACACAAAAAAAAAAAAAAGATTTAATTTTTAAGTTTGGGAAAGATATATTTATTATAACCAAATTCCTGTATGAAGACTGGATCTACTTTATTAAACGTTAATTTATGAGATAAGTAATTTTTCAATGTTTAATATGTTTTTAAAGTTTCAATTATCAATTAAATTTTTTTAATTGCATTTATTTTTCAATTTATTTAAAAAAAACGGGTTTAAATGTATTTTTCAAGGTAACAAGCTTCGAAAGAAGTCTAATAAAAAAAAAAAATCACTTAATTTTTAATTTCGACAACCCTGAGAATTTAATTATTAAAAAAAATATTGAAATGTGACATTTTTTTATTTAACATTTCTATTAGTTCAATTAATTTTCTTTCAATAATTCATTTCACTCAACAAACTTCACCATTTTTTGTTTTTATCTTTTTCTGTAATTTTGGCAATTATGTTTGCTCAATTTTATCTAGTATTTCATTTGTTTTTTATAGTGGTATCATTTTTATATGTGTTCTTTGATATACCCTATTACAAAATTAGTTTGGCTAAACTTATTCTTCACGTTAGAAACAACGTGTAAAAGCAATGAAAAAGTAAGAAAAAATAATAGGTGTTAACTACTCCTTATGAATTATGGAGGTCTGAAGAACTGCCGTCATAAATACAACTATCAATAGCTAAACAAAAAATCGTTTTTGAAATTCCTTTAATCGTAACTTTTCGCTATACCTACCTTTTGGTATAAAACACAAAAACTTTCGATTAATGGTATTTCTCATATATGGTCGTTAACTTTGGAAAGGTTATTTTGTATCTACGGCGCCATGTCACGTGGTATATTGTTTTTTTTTTTCATTACGCACGTTCATTTATAAATTATTAAATCAAATATTTATCTTTTTTATATTTAATTAGTATATATTTTCTTTCTCTTCCGCTATATTTTTTTTTATTTAATTCATTAAATCTGTTAATTATGAGGACCAAAATAATGAATCGTGTGTATTTATTCTCTAATTTTCTTGTTTTTGTTCTGTTATATAAATTCTATTTTATTTGTTTTTTCTCTGAAGGATAAATTCTATTTTCTTGGAGTTTTTTTTTTCTGTATTCCAATTAAGTAAAATAAATTTTCTCTACAATAAATTTTGCTAATTTTTCCGTTTAGTTTACTATATAATAATTTTATTTAAACCAAAACACGACGGTGTAGACATAAAATATCTCTTCCAAAGTTAGGGAACATATTTGGGAACTACCGACCATAAGTATAAAACTACCTGGTATATTTCAAAACAATAAATTCCCTAGGAATCGGAATCGTACTTGGTATCGGAATCGTTAATCAATATTTTCCTGGAATCGGAATCGTATAAAAATTAGGAATTTTCCCAACACTACCTATAACTATTAGGTTGGAAACTAAGTTCTTGTCATTTTTTTAAAGTAAAAAATAACTATTTAATCAATGATGCATTCTCCATTTGTGTTCACAACTTTTTTTTTTCAAATGTTCAATAAGATTCCCAATATGTTTTCGGTAAAAATCATTTGATTTTGACTGAAAATAAAATATAACAAATTTCAAAACCTGATATATTTAAAAAACCGGCAGGAGTTGCCAACCTAATATTTTTTTTTTTTTTTTCAATTTTGTTTGGATTTTAACTTTATTTTTAATTTATTTTTTAATACTATTTATTTTTATTTTGCAGAAATTACTGAAGCAATCCCAGATTTAAAATAAAATGTGAAAAATATTTCCTGTGTTCTTTTATCATTTGCATGAAATTTTTTGTTATATGTATGTAAAATTCCAATATTGAATATTAATTTTGCGTTTAAAAATCATTCTTAATTTAATCATACTTTTTCAGAATGCCAGGAAGATCCAGACAAATGTTCAATTTTAGTTAGGGTTCCAAAGATATATTTAACATTGAAAGTCTTGAAAAGTTTGTATATTTGGATAAATAGTGTAATATGATCAAATCTTTATCAAAAAACTAGCATGGGTGCCCGGCGTTGCCCGGGTGTTTGGAGGTGTATGCTGAGCAAAAAAAAGGGGTAATTTTTTAAACTTTGACCCCTATTATGACCCCTGAAAATTTATTGTTTTGGCCTCAAATCAAGTTATTAAGTTAGATCCATGTCCACGGAACCTATATCTAAAATTTCAAGGGTGTAGACCCAAAATTGTCGGAGAAGTTTGCTAGAGTTCTCAAAGCTCAAATCGTTGAACTTTGACCCCTTAATCGCCAAATTTCTGGCTAAAAACCGATCACATAGATTTTTCCAAATCTCAGTACCCTGTATAATTTCGAGTCTGTAGACTAAAAATTGACAGAGTTATTTCGTAGGGAAATGTACACAGACACACACACACACACACTTTCACTTTTATAGATATGTAGATTTAAAATTTGAGTCTGACAGAATGACAAAGTGATATTGCAAACCGATATATTAAACAAACGAACTTCAAAGAGACAAATGAACACATAAGTAAAAAAAAAAAAAATGTATTAGAAAACATTTCTTGATTATTCCACGTTTTTTTTACAGACCTGACGACTGAGGTTCGTTCTTAATAAAAATTGTTTTTTATAGTCTTAATTTTGACTTCCTTTTTCATAAAAAACTAAAAGAAATCAAGAAGGAAAAGAAATTTAATTTTATTCTTTTTTCATTAATTTCTTTCTGTGCAAAGCAATTCTTTCAAACTTAATCTGTTTCCAAAATGTTTTTATTTCATTCCCCTCCCCCTTCATTCATTTTCCTCCGCATCCTGGCAAGTATTAAAATAAACCATTTATAATATTTATTTATGGATTTATTTACTTATCATTTCTTTTGTATCGGTAAATGAATTCTATGCACCCACCATGTTTAAGTTTGGGAGTAAAAGATGTACGATGAACAGAAGGATAGGGAAAATAATGTATATAAATACGCAATCATAGGTCATTATAAACATCATATACATTTACAAAACTTCCAAATTGGATTGAAATAAAGAACACGATGATTTATACTGAAACTCATCTAATATTAATAATAAAAAAATAATAAAAAAAACACAAGTTGTTTGTTTAAGTATTATAAGCAATTAAATATTTCGTTGTATTATAGATTTTAAAGATTAGAATGCGTTCTGTAATTACTTATAAATTACATTTTAAAAAGTGAAGGAACACGATTTGATTAAATTAAATGAAAATTATGCATGTAAGAATATGAATATTTGAAGCAGAACACAAGCAAAACATTTGATATGAGTTAAGACAATAAACAAATATTAAAATTAAACAATTTTTTTAATCAAAATGAACCACAATATTTTTAAATACAAATGAACCACAATATTTTTTCAAAATCAAAAACAATATTTTTAATGGGTTTGTATTACTGTACACATAGATTCGAAAAAGTTGCCGGCGGGTTTTTAATAGTATTTTTTCTAGTTTTTTATTTATAATACCTTTTCCCAAACTTACCGTGTTAAAGAGGGAGTGAGGCGCCATCTTGAATTTTCCAATACATCGGTAAACACCGTATGGTTTTCGAGCTGAATAAACATGTTACATTGAATAAAAACACGAAAAATATATCCAGTTTGGTAGAAAAGTAACTTATCTTGCCTTTGATAACATGTATTTGTTATATATTTGGTTTTTGACAACTTTTTCGAATTTATGTGTACAGTAATACAAACCCGTTTTTCGAGCTGAATAAATATGCTACATTGAATAAAAACACGAAAAATATATCCAGTTTGGTGGAAAAGTAACTTATCTTGCCTTTGATAACATTTATTTGGGTAATCTCCAAAAATACCGTTAGGGCTTACAACATGGCCGCCAGAAGAGTCAACAAAAAACTGCGAATAAAATATATAAAACTCGTAATTTCTGTTTTTAAAGTGGGTTGTCAATTTTCTTTATGAAATATACTTCCAAAGTAAACTATTACAGTCGTTTAAAACATAATAGAAGTATTATTTTTTATTTTTTAAAAACAATGTTTACAAAATGTCTACGAACGTGCGTAGACATTTTGTAAACATTGTTTGGTTGCCATAACAACGTGACGGTAGTGAACGTGTGTGTGCGCGTGTGCTTGCTAGTACTACTATTAAGTTTGTCGGAGCGTTTGATTTCGTGTAGTTTAGTTTCGTATTTTTTTAATTTGTGAATAACAAGTTATTAAAAAATTAAACCCTTCCAAGATGGACAATAAATAAAGCCATAATATTTTATGGTAAAGGTAAGAGCGTAGAAACCATTGTTTTTTAGGAGATGTGATTATTGGATTAACCAATCAGAAATCGTCTGTGGCACACACATCTCTGTTTTTATAGATATATAGATAGATATATACACCTGCATTAATGTGATATCCCCCCCCCCCGATGTGTCATTTTCTATGCCTGTAAATCTGAACATCACATTAATGCAACGGTGGTGGTCGATACTTGGATCTTTATTATTCCTGATTTTCATAAATATCTCTGAATAGAATTGTCTGCGATGGATGTATTTGCTGATCACATTATGCTTTATTCCTGGCATGAGCTTAAATGCAAGACAATGGCTGAATCCTTGGAAAATGAAACCTCACATTTAATACTGCTAAGACAAAACTCATTTCTTTTAACTAAGAAACCTATGATCAAAGAATTCATCCTGGGCCAGCTCTTTCCAACAAGTTCATGTCTCGAACACTAGCTGACCAGTTAGGGTGATCCATAGTTGCTACTGTTTTGAGTGTAAGCCATTCGCAGTTCCACTGGCAGACTTCATATATGTGAGGACCCAAAATCCATTCAATATCCTTGCTCAGATTTTGAGTTGGTCATTGCAATCATTTCTTCCAACTTACTGGTGGTGCTGAGTCAATGACTTCATCCATGAAGTCAAAGGGCGTGGTAAAACCAATGAAAGTATTCAGCAAGATTTTTAGAGGGAGTTGGTCTTGTGTGACCTTGCAACGTGTGCCTTACACGTCCTTGACCCTCTGATCGCGGCCCAGCTATGATCTGCACCCTGGTCGGTGCAGTTATGATATGTCGACTGGGCAACCAGGTCTGCCAACCGTTAGTACGTCGCGTCACCCAATGAGTTCTTCGTTAAGGCGTTGGGGATTCTTCTTGGATGCTCGGTCCTCAAGGCCTGTTTTCTGTGGATCGTCTAGTTATCCTGGGTGTTCGTTGACGGATACGGTGTCACAAATGGCAAATAAAGAATGTACATATATAAGGATCAATGCACATCAGCAACAAAACTCCGGAGGTTAGTTAATATAATATATATTTCGGAAATTCATAAAAGAAGTATTTATAGCATATACATAGAGTTGACAATTAATTCAAGCAAGCAGTTAGCTCTACAACTGAGCTTCTGTTGTTGAAATACCTGGTCGGTATTGCGAACTTTGCGTAATTCTTGTTAAGTGATCAACACGTTATAAACGTTGAGTTATCAGGCAACAAGCGAGGGGGAGAGAGAGAGGTGATTCTGCTGAGACTTATCTCTCTTCTTCTGTTCTCTCTTACTCTTTTCCTGTTCTGACTTGATCTTTGATTTTTCATTTCTTTTAATTATGGAATGATGACGAACACGGGTGTCGTCATCGACCAATCAAATTGCTTGATTCTAATTCGACGGGGCCTTTTCTCATTGGTTGATTATACTTCGACAGGGCCCTTTTTCATTGATCCATTTCCAAAATTGGATTGACTCCTCCCTTAATTAACGCCCAACTTACATGTTGTATTAATTAACTCCTCCCTGGCTTACTAATGGAATTTCCCCCTATCCAGGAAAATTATTTTTCCTTTGACTTAAAGCAAATCACGCGATTTTATTTGTTTTAAAATTATCTATTGATCTCACTTTTCGCTTTGATAATTCAAAGGAATTCTAGTTTATCTTTGAATTAAGTTCTGGTTGTCGGCCATTCTATTATATCAGACATTTTGTTTACGTCAAAAGACCAAGAATGCATTTGTCGCTTTGAACTTATCGGACAACACATTTTCCCATCCGAGTAAACATATTTAATAACTTACATTCGACCTGATTCACCAAATGACAATTCTCGATACGTTATTTTATTGTTTTGAAATTTCGGACAATTCATTTTTTTTTCCTCTTTGTTCTAAACATAATGCCGAGTCACTGCGTGTGTTTCTCTTAGATCAAAAACAACCCGACTTTTCAACTTGTCAAATTCACAGGTCAACTTTGGCTCAAAGTTTTGCCAATTGCGGGTGTGAAATCCCCACCCCTCCGGCTCCTGTGCACTATGATTTCGGCCCTTGGAGATCAAACATATTTTATGCATTCTTTTTCGCTTTTGAAGTCCAAAATGTGATTCAACCTCTCGCTACAAAGGCACTCTTGCCGCCGCCATTTCAACAACAGACTTAGCTCAGAATTTATTCACAAATAAAAATTAATAATAATTTTTATTCCTTCAACCCGGTCATCGTCCGGGAACAAAAAATTACTTTCAACCAAAATAAACGTCACATCAACCCTACCGGTCTGATGTGGCCTCTCTTTAGTGTTACACTTGCAGCAAGTGCAAAACTGTACTATTGGAGATAAACTGTTGCTAGGACATGATATGGTCAGTGATGGCCAAATACCTCTAGTTTGTGTAGGTCACTTATTTGCATAGGCCAAGTGTCGTAGCTATAAAGAAGAATGATGCAGAGGAGGACCTGGTATATTCTTTTTTTGTGTTTGGCCTTATTTCAGAACCACAGCTGCAATTGAAGTCAGAAGGCAGTGCAAGCATTCCTGATGCGGTTAAGGATGTTTTCCTCCTTTTGTATTTAAAAAAAAATTTTTGTTTTACTCACTTTCATCCCAAAAAAAGGCATATTGCCACTTGGACATAAGAGTCTACTATTTGGGACCATGCCAAGAAAGATTAAGATTTTCGTTTAGGTTGCATTTCAGTACAGTTTGGGAAGCAGGCAGTAGGAAGAGAATTCCAAAGTCTAGCTAGGAAAGGATCTATTTGAGTCGAAAACTTTGACCTTTGGGGATCTCAACAGTAGAAGCCAAGCGGGTTTGTCGGGCATATGTACGTCGAGGTGGGGCCCAAGTGAAATGAGTTCATCGGAGCACATTCCATAAAATACTTGTAAAACAGGCACAGGGATGCAACTTTGTATTGATGGGACAGGGGTGGGAGCCTAGTGACAGTGATAGATTGGAGACTTTTTTGGACCTTATCTAAGAGGGAGAGACTTGTGGTAGATGCTCCAGCCCAGATGTGGCAACAATACTCTATACATGGGTGAATAGTGGTCTTATAGAGGTACAGGATATTCACAGGTGTGAGCAGTTTTCTAGTACGATAGGAGCCCATCTTCCTTGCAGCAGCCTTTGCAATGTCCTCAATGGATTTCTTCCAGTTTGTATTTCCTGTGAATGTTAAGTCGAGGAGTTTAAAGGAAAAATTTTCATGCAGGGATTTATTTGTCATGGATATCAGTGGTTGGAGAGGCTTCTTGTAATTGTTAAAGGAGAGCAGCTTAGTCTTGCGTTAAATCCATTTACGTCTCTATTCCACTATTGTCCGGAGATCATTTCCTAAGGTCACAGCCATTATCTTGGATTTGTGTGCATCCGTTCTTCCCTCATTCAAGTTAAAGAGTATTGTATCCTCAGCAAATGTACCCATCTCAGACTCAATATTATCAGGGAGGTGATTGATGAATATCAGGAATAAGTGGTCCAAACCTGAGGCACTCCCGCATTTATGTTATGCTGCTTGGATGAACGTCCCATCAATGACAACCTGGATGGTCCTATTGTCTGAGGAGGATCTACTTATATTTAGTACTAGCATTTCAGCCCAGCATTGGCCGAGTTTTTGGAGATGTATTTGGAGCAAAAAAAAAAAATAGAAAGGCAGGCTCAAACCCGTACCGTGAAGAAGGAAAAGAATGGGGAAAAAAACCTGATGTCTTTGGTGTTACGACGACCACCACCAAACCGTAAGTGACATAGGCTTAAATTAAAGCTAGACAATCGAAAGGAGAGGATGACTTGAAATTTTCAGCGAAAAAGCGATCCCCTGTAGAAAAGTGCCGAGTTGAAGGTGAAGATATTAATGTTTTTAGCCAAATTTTAGATAATTGTCGTCGGAAAGGTCGTACTTCAAAACAATACTGATTTTGTGAAATTCCTTAACATTTATTGTTTTAGGTTCAAATATAGTCATTAAGTTAGATCCATGTCCAAGTAACCTATATCTAAAATTTCAATTGTTTATACTCAAAATTTGCAGAGGAGTTTGGTAGAGTTCTCAAAGGTCAAATCGTTGAACTTTGACCCCTTAACAGCCAAATTTCTGGCCGAAAACAGATTACAAATCTCAATACCCTGTATATCAAATTTCGAGTTTGTAGACTGAAAATTGACAGTTATTGCATAGGGAAATATACACAGACACACGTTCACTTTTACAGATATATAGATTCGTCCAGTTATACCATATGATTTTCATTAGCAGTCCTTGATGCCAGACTCTGTCGAAGGCCTTGGATATATCGAAGGCTACAGCCCTGGCTTCACCCACCTTTTCTAGTGCATGGTATGTGTTCAGAGATGACTTAAAATATCTGCAGTAGAACAACTTTTTTTAAAATCCGTACTGTTTGTCAGAAAGAAGATTAGTTTTTGCAAGATGGACTAGTTGATTGATTAGCATTTTTGCGAAGAGGGATAGGAGACTTATAGGGTGATAATTGGGAGGGTTGGTCCTTTCACCAGAATTCTTCTACATTGGTACCAGAGATCATTTTCCAACTATTAGGGAAGCACGATTCAGCAAGGAGTAGAGTTTCTAAAGTATGAGGCTTGCTCAGCTGAGCATTTCTTAATTAGTATAGCAGGGATGAGATCAGGCCCACATGCCTTGAAGGTGTCTTAAGTTTTTTATGACCTTGTGGACATGAGTGATTTTAGGAAAATTTGAGAGGGAGTTTGTTGGCTCTGGGCTGGGCAAATCATCAAGCAAGTAGTTTTGCCTTTTTGGTTGCCGTGCATGCAACCTAATGGTTGTTGGATAGTGGGGCAATTACTTATTGTCCTTTATTCACTACATTATTATAAATTTTCCAGAAATCGCGAGTTGCTATCTTCTGCGATTCTATGCATTCCCTGGTTATTTCAGCATGTCTTCTTTTGGCTGTGGTTATTACTCTCTTAGGATGATTTCTAGCATCTGTGAATTTTTGAGTTATGATGTACGAGCCGGCAGAGCACGTAGTTTCTTTGTGCAATAGCAGCTGCACAATCTATAGTGACTCATGTTGATGAGTGGGGCTTGCTATAATGCTTCCGTGCGGGATATGTGCTTCAGTGTCTGCACCATTCAGTTGTCTCATTGGCACACTGTTCAGTAGGGAGAGAGAAGATATTGGTCTATGGGGCATTTGATATGTTCTCTGATGGCTTCTCAGTCAGCCCTTTTTTTTAATACCTTGTCGTTTTGAGCAATGGTCCTCACCTTGGGGTTTGAACTAATTGACCTCTTGAAAAGTTTCCGTGTCAAAGACAATTGGTTGTCCTTGATTTTAAAGGGAGGTATGCCATCAGTAACTCAGTCTTATTTGTGTTATCTTCACGCTGATTTTTAAACTGTAAGATTTCATCTTGTCAATACCCGTTTTAATGTCACACAATATAGCAATATCAGCGCAGTCATAATTTGATATTTAAAGACTACGACTTATTGTTGCATCATGAAAGTTAGTCAGGATGCTCGGTGTGATCCAGTTGATAGCTTAATAGACGAGCTTAGGCAGGGTATACAATCCTTGTTGGACATGTGACAATGTAGAAATGAGCTGATGATGCACTTTTTTTAATTTTTATTTTTTTTTTAGATTTATATGAATATCTAATGAAAAATTAAATTCTTAAAATGAAGACTGGATTTTGCAGACACAAACTACTTGATATCCTGTCAATAGAGATTAATTTATGATAAACAGTTCAAGAGGGCATGCCTTGATACTCTGGTGTTTCTCATTGGAGCCGATCACCAAATGTGTTAAGTGTTAGGAAGCAGGGGAGAAAAACAAATACAGCAAAAGATATAGGAAATGGGTCTATAAAGAAAACAATGGAGTTGTTCACCGAGGTAGACTACAAACTGCTGAGGTGGGGTTAGTCAAGATGTGGCAATGATGGTAACAAAAGGACTGAACAATAGATGGTGATATATTTAGAGTTGTGTTGCAGGGACTTTGGGAAGTGGCAATGAGTGTTTGCAACGTTTTATGACAGTCCAGTTGAAGATGGTGTCCGGTTGATGACAGTTATGAGTTTAGAACAGTTGAAAGTAGATTGTGGCTTGGATTAGGTTGAGAAAGCTTTGGGAGAAGCTGATGGCAACGAACGAATATAGCCTCAGCAAAAAACCAAAAAAACTAAAGATATAGATGTTAGTACTGAAAGGGTAGTTTCCCATTATGCTGTCACACACCCAGCCAAAGTGCAACTAATATTTAAAGAAAGTGTTGGAGTGTGTGTTTTTCTTTTGAAATTGTTTTATTTTATTTTAATTTTTTTAATATTTATGAGCAAGTGTAACCCCCGGCAGTCACCAATGTGTTTAAGACAACACGGCTAGAACCAGAATGAGGGACTATGAAAGAAAAATTTACGGCATACAACATTGGGGTTGGTGATAATTGTGAGTGGGGTACACATGGTTTATCACAGTACATCTGGATGCAGGTTCAGTTGGGCTGTTGTACAAGTCCAAGTGGTATTTTTCAAATTAATTTGTCATAACGTCCGTTTGAGATATTACGTTTGATTTGATGAAGTTTACTATTAAAAGAATTTCTTTTATGGAAATAGTTTCAGACAAGGTGTGAAGCCACTTGATGTAAGGAGCTAGCAAAAACAAAAGATGATTATCACAAAGACAGGAAATGCCTATTGACTTTAGTCTTGAAAAGATCAAAGTTATAAATAGGGGGGAAGACAGCAGGAAAAGAGTTCCATAAGCCTGCAGTTCTTGGAAAGAGGCTACTGTAATAGGAAACTGTATTATAACAAGGGCTATGACAACAGCATATTATTTTTCTTGTTTTAATTCTCAGGTATTCGTCCTCGTGTGAAAGAGCAGGATACAAAATGTTTTAAATAATAATAGAATAACAAAGCCTTTCGCTTGCGAGGACTACTATTGACCATAGCCAGTTATACAATCCTTTTGAAATTTTCATCTATATTTTTCTTATGTACTGAATATTTGTTAATGAAACCTATATGAAATATGTTCCTTATTAAATTTTAAAGATTTTCTATTCTGAAAGAAGTTTAAAAAAATTAATCTAATAAATTTATTTTAAAGTTTTTGTTAAAAAAAAAAATTCAGATTTTCTCATTATGCAGACCTGTATTACAAGAGGGGGTTGCAAAAAGTGAGGTGTGGTGTGAGGAGAAATACAAACTGAAACAGAATCTTCAGACCTGTAATAATACAAAGAGGGGGTTGCAAAAATGAGTTGTGGTGTGAGAAGAAATACAAACTGAAATAGAGAGGAGAGTTTTTAAATATAATCTTAAAAAGATAAGATACAAGTTAGAAAAGCATTTCATCTAAGGCATAAAATATTTTAAACAAAATGTTTTTACTATATGCTTTAAAAATAAAGGTACAAGATTCAATTTGAAATTTATTTATCTTCAAAGTGCACTTTTATAAATTTTACAAAGTAAGGTATAAAAATTTAATTTAAATTGAATCAAAAAATTACCTTGGATTTATTTCGTGTAATGTACATTTTGTTGCAATTTAAAAACATTATCTTTTATCTAGCAATTAATGATATAGATATAAAATTTTCAATGATTTTTTTGTTTTTAGAAAAAACCTGTCATTGGTTAATAAAAACATTGACCCCGGGGGGGGGGATTATAATGAATTTGATTGGTTAGCTAGCTAAACTAAACAGCATGTGTATACAAAAACACCCGGTAACATGAATCCCATTTATTTTAGCCTGACAATTCCCTATGGTGCTTTGTGTGCAGCATGGTTGTTAATCTATTTTGTGTCATTACATCTGAACACACATTGTGTCTAAGACAGTTGCAAGGAAAAAAGCAAATGGAAGAAATTCGATTCCGCTTTTTCAGCTGAAATGAAATGCATTCATTCATGGTTTTTCCAAAATAGCGCATTGCCTCTTGTTTTGAAAGCCTCTTAGCTCATTTCGTCTGCCATGTACTTTACAAAATACTACTATCTCGACATGGGTGTAAATGTCTCTTGCTGCCATGAGCTACACCGGCACCCACTTTCTCCAGTCCTCTGCTGCCCAAATGCGTTCCTTTTTCCAGACCAAGTAGGGTATAAAGACCCTAACTTACAATAAAACAAAAGGGACAGCTTTCGGTTGACACTGGTTTTACCTTGACCTTCGCACACAGCATTCTGTAAACAAACATAAATTGAGTCGTTTGCTTTTTCGACAGCAAGATGTATGTTTTTAATATAGGACATGTTTTTTCTTTTAATTTTTATACAAACATTTTTAATAAAACTATTCAAACGAAACTTTTAAAAACCAAACAAAATTTTTTAATAAAACTATTTAAACAAAACTTTTTAATAAACAAACGAGAATAGTTATTTTACTATTTTATTAGTTATATTAGTTTTTGGTAGGCACTTTTTATTTTTAAATAAGAAAAAAAAAATTGGTTGTTTTCATCAGCAGATCGATATAGAGAAAATGATATTTTAAGAAAAAAGGGTGGAAAAAACAAACTGTATCAGAAACAAATGGGACTTTTTTCTTCCTCGAATCAATACCTCTCCCCTGTGCTATTCGGCCACATCTTGACCAGTCAGGGGTACGACATATTGATACTTCCTATCCCCAAAGGAAATTGGCCAGCATCCGGTTTGAAGAAGAACAACTCATTCTTACTCAGGGAGACACCAAACGGAACGGACCTCCTTTTCTTTTCTCTCTCTCTCTCTCTCTCTCTCCACCTTGGTGTTATCTCTACGGTATCGACGATTCCACTGGAATAACTACCGCGATAATACCAGGTGCCAGAGTCCAGCTTTCTACAAGGAAAATACCACATTCTCCTCAATAAACCTTTTCTGTGACCTTTTATGAAGTTGTTGCGTTTGTCATTTCAGAAGCTTGTATCGAATTATTTATTTTATTAGGGTGTGCCCTAAAAGCATTACAAACCCTAAAAAACTTGATTTATTCTTCTTTTAGGATACAATTTTTTTGCGGGGATGGGGTGAGGCAATATTTTCATAATTCATAGTGATGAATGGAAAGCATATAGTATGATAAACACTGATTTGGGATTTTCCCACTACACTGTTAACTATTCATGTTATTTTGTGAACCGGAACAACCAAGTCCATACACACACAATAGAAAGTCATTGGAATCGCCATAAACGGTATAATAAACGGTATATTAAATCAATGCTTGGTTGTAGAAAATCTCACTTAGATTCCTATCTGATGAAATTTCTATGGCACGAAAGACCCTCAGAAAATATCTTTTTTAAATTGTGTGATACCATCTCTACACAACATCCATTTATTTAAACATATTTTGTTGAAATAAATTTCGTCTAGTTACATTAAAAACTTACTTTGTATTTAATCTACCCTTGTGGGGAGGTAAGGAAATAGCAACGTTTTTATTAAAAAAAAAAAAGTTATAAAAAGATGTGTATACTGTGATACTACATCGCATTTTTATAAAAAATAAAAGTTATGATAAAAAAAATGTATTTTTCAAATCTCGATTTTTTTTTGTACTTGTTGCTTATATTTGTAGTTTTATTATGCATAAAATTGTCTCAGTCTACAAAGATTTCTCCTTCACTGACCGCTGACAGGAGAGATCAGCATCCTAAAGTTTTAATTATTACAACAGTTTTTATTATTATAATTTAAAAAAATAATAATATCAATCCAGAGTGCTTCATTTTGTGGAGCTTGGGTCATGAGTAAATAATAAAATTTGTTTTTTATTAGTATTGTTTTTTTGTTGTTTTAAATAAAAATAACAATGCCAAATTTAGTTAAAACAGTTTTATTTAAAAGTTGGTGTACATAAAAAATCAATCTTTTTCGTGTCTAAATAATATACCTCCATTTTAATAATAATAATAATAATAATAATAATAATAATAATAATAATAATAATGATAATAATAATAAAATATCAATCCAATGTTTCATGAAAGTTGTATAAATATATAAAAAACGAACTCTTGGTCACGAAAATCTGTCCTTTTTTTTTTCTTTCTTCATAGTGAAGTCAGCTGGGATCTTTATTCCCTACTTTTCCCTTTTTTGTCGTCCACATGTATCCTTTTCTACTCTTTTTTTTCTTCTCCTTTTCCTCCACTATAACATCACTTCATGCACTGGCTTGGTCATTTGCATATGTGTCATATCTATCTCGGGGAAGGAAAAACTCTGATGACAAACCTGAGGTCTGTTGTCTTGTGGCAGCCATTGAACTGACAAAGATTAGCAGTCATACCAAAGTGTGCGGTTGGTTCTGCACAAAGTCTTCACCACTATAAACAAATCATCTGTGTGGATTTTCAAACAACTTAGTTCTTGTGGCAGAACTCATACATTGAAATCGATGGGAGGGCCCATCAATGGTATAACTTGTCTATCTGTCCAGAAATTATTTTAGAGTTATTAGACATACAAAGTCCAATTTAGGTAGAAAACAATACCTTACCTTAGAATCATAGTTTCCTAAGAGGAATAGGATTGTTCTATTATATAAGATATTCCCATCTATTTTCTTGTTTTCAACATTTTTTTCTCTCTATTTTTATGAGATTCTGACCATTTTTATGACCATTTTTATTTGCGAGCATAACTTCAGCTGTGTAATCTCTAATTTCAGATACTTTTTAGCAATCTGTTTTTAATTGCTTTGACCTATTTTGGGATCTGGTCTCTTTCACTTATTAAAGGTTCTATTCGAGTTATGTCTTGTTATTAACTCGTTCTGTGACACACATTGCAGCTATATATATATATATATATATATATATATATATATATATATATATATATATATATATATATATATATATATATATATAGGCAGAATTTCATTATATTCCTTTTCTACAAAGAGCTAGCAAACATTAAACAAACACTAGTTAACAATAACTTTCCCAATAAAATAATCGATCAAGAAATAGCCCAATTTATTAGAAATAAAAACAAACCAATTAATCAAAACGAAAACACCCTAATTCCTCTATACTACAAAAATCAAATGCACTATAATGACAAACAGGACGAAATCACCATCAAAAATATTATAAAAAGATACATAAAAATAAAAAAATCCTAACAACAAAATAAAACCAATAATATATTATAAAAAATACCTAACGAAAAACCTAGTAGAAGAATAATAACAACGATACAACCGATAAAATGAGTATGGTCAATGTAGTTTATTTGTTTAAATGCCCCCCCCCCCCGAGGACTGCTACTCGAAAAATATTAACTATATTGGCCATACACACACTATATTGGGAAGACGTCTCACAGGACATCAGAACACCTCCAGTGCTATTTGCAAACACCTCGAACAAGAACATAACAAACATAATAAACACCACCTCCAAACAATACAAAGAACTTTTAAAAAATAACACTAACATATAAAAAAACTTGCAATAATTACCAACGACTAACAATGCTAGAAGCATTAATAATAAAAAGTAAAAACCCAATTATTAATAAAATAAACTTTGACAACAGCAGCCGAATTCTCCACCTATTCTAACATGATAAAGGTGAAGAGGAAGGAAAAAAAATTCAAATTAGGCGAAACTACACATAGTAAATTAGTAATAAAAACAGTAAAACGACAGAGAACAAATCAATCAATAAGTAGAATGCACAGGAAGAACCACCCTGACGATGGTCAATCGAGACCGAAAACGTTAGGTAAACTAGGGGACTTTATAAGAACTTTGGATCCCACAAAAAAATACTTGTACGAAAACAAGAAAAATTCGAAAAAAAGATCATAAAAAGAAGAACGAAGATCCTCTTCAATAAAATATGCGCGAATAATATATATATATATATATATATATATATATATATGTATGTATGTATGTATATATATATATATGTATGTATGTATGTATGTATGTATATATATATATATGTATGTATGTATGTATATATATATATATGTATATATGTATGTATGTATGTATATATATGTATGTATGTATGTATGTATGTATGTATGTATATATATGTATGTATGTATGTATGTATATATATATATATATGTATATATATGTATGTATATATGTGTATGTATATATGTATGTAATATTTAATTATTATAGTAAAAAAAAAAAAATAATTATGACAGCCCCTTTAAAAAATTCGTTTCTTATTGTTGAGCACTCTCAGTTGAATTAAAAGTCGGTCAACTTAGCTCTTATGCATAGATCATCGTATAACGATTAGATCACTCTCTGACTGACGTAAATGAACATTTAAAATTAAAATGTTTAAATTCGACGTTATTTCACGCGGTTAATGGTAGCCGAATGGATTAGGTCTTCACTAAACCGAGCCAGAGATGTCTCGTGATGCGGGGTTCGAATCGTTCGACTGGTATTAATCGTGACACCCTACACTGAAGATTCCCAAAAGGATGAAACAGTAGTGTCTGTAGGTATTTATTTATTATAGTAAAAAAAAAAATAATTATATATATATATATATATATATATATATATATATATATATATTTAAAGGAGATTAGAATAATAGTCTAAAGAGCTAAGTGTATTTTAATGTAATAGTGAAATTACTAGTTTAATTAAAATACAGGAAATGCTCGTTGTAATTTAGATATATAATAAGCTCGATAGTTAAATGTCCTAGAGCTAATTCAATATTAAGTAATGTGATTTATAATTTTAAAATTTTAAAAAATTTTTAAATTTAAAAATCAAAATTTAATTAAATTAAAAATCAGTTTCATAAGAAGGAACAGCAACAAAGTCAATTATCTGTACGATCGTTTCGGAAATCCGTGCTTTTTATTTGTGGTATACATGAAGTCACGTAGAACAATTATACATAGTTTTTTTGGTAAGCACGGTCTCCTCATCAGCAAATTTAGGAGGATTTCTATTGAATTGAAAAGACACCAAAAATAAACCTAGCATTAAAAGTAAGGCAGATGAATTTTTTAGTTTTTCTTTTTTTGAAATCAGGAACTGTATTTAAAGTAGTCATTTAGATGTTTGTTATAGCTTTTTATTTTATTAAACGAACGATCGTACAGATAATTGACTTTGTTGTTGTTCCTTCTTATGAAACTGATTTTTAATTTAATTAAATTTTGATTTTTAAATTTTAAAAATTTAAAAAATTTTTAAATTATAAATCACATTACTTAATATATATATATATATATATATATATATATATATATATATATATATATATATATATATATATATATATATATATATTTGTTTTTGCGATACGTTTTTGAATTAATTCAATTATTTACGAAAATGCATTTTTACCTAAATGACTAAGAAATCTTTTAAATAGCAACGATAGGCTCACAGCACACGCATTGGAAAAACTCTTCTAAATATAAACTGTTATTTAGGGGAAGTAACTCTTGCAAGAATCACTGTACTGTTTGTTTACCGTATATAGAAATTTGTTTCTTCGTCGACTTTACGAAAGATGGCAGGTATGTATTATTTGCCATTTTTTGTTCTATTTATTCCCCAGACAATATTAATAATCTCTTTTTCTGAAGTAACAGAAAAAAAAAAAAAAAATTAGCAGAAATAATGCGTTTTTGTGGTCAAATGAGAAAAAAAAACCCCCAAAAAACAAAAATAAGCACATCGTAGTGAGGGTACAACAAAAAAGTTATGTCGACTTTTATTGTTGCAAATAAACCCGCATAACTGTGTGTGTTTGCATATATATATATATATATATATATATATATATATATATATATATATATATATATATATATATATATATATATATATATATATTATGGCAGCCGAAAGGTCTTCACACAAAATTAAACTCAGGTTCCTAAAAAGTAAATAAATAAATTGTTGTATTGTTGCAGGTTTTTGTAATTATTGTTAATGTTATTTCAAAATAGTATTTTTCAACAACACACGCATTTTATTTGTTCTTGTAAATTATTGAATTTCACACAATTTATTTATATTGTTATTTTGGGCATCTACTACAATTACAATGTCCGTTGTTTTTTGTTTCTGGTGTAATATTTTTGTAGACTTCGTTTACTGTCGTACAGCCAGAATTTTTATCCAGTGATATTGGCAAAAAGATAAAATATAGATTCCTGCAGGATAGCAGGGAGATAAAGAAGTCGATTCTAAATTTCTGCTGTCACATACATTTAGTAAAAATAAAACAATATAAAATAACAATATAAAACAATATGTAAATTAAAAACAAAACAACCAAAAAACAACTTAAGTAATTAAGGTGATTGAAATAAAGATTAACTAAATTTTGATGAAATTTTAACCGTATCATCAAACACTGATCGAGGTAAAGTAGTAGTAGTAGTAGAAGTAGTAGTAGTAATAATATCCTTATTATTAAAAACAAAAAGAAATAATTCCAGATTTGAATTCCAGCGAAAATGCTGGCTTTCGTGAACTATTTTCAGTTATCTCCCTTTTCTTAATAGCAATCTCCAGTTCCAAACAATTTCTCCTTTACTGCAAAGTTATCTCCCTTATCTAAACAGTTATTTCCCTTTTGCAAAGTTATCTCCCTTTCTCAACATAAATCTACCGATTTCAATTGACCATTTTTGTTCATCGATCAGTCACTTATAGAATTTTACTTGAACACCTTATTCCACTTCAATCTTGTTCTCGTTCATTGATGTCACATTGTCGACGTCAGTTGCTGTATAATTCAGTCTTACATAAGTATTATAAAACTTTGTCAACATGTGAGTTTGATCTGTGCATTTATAGTGTCTCGGAATTCGCCCAAATTTTTGAAAAAATGGCACAATATTTCACCATGACACATTTTTTTTTCATCTGAGTATATTTTAAATTTTCAAATTTTTATTTTTATATTAATGTTCTTCTTATTTTTTTGTTGAGGATGAGGCATTCTATCAGATGTCAGGCATTCACTTGCTAAGTGTCCCTTTAAGCACAATTGTTTGTTGTCTTGCACTTGGTTCACTGGGTACATTCACCAGGTAGTTTCTGAAATTCTTTTTCATGAACCGGGTTGTTCCTATGAATACTAGAGTGATAAAAATCTTCCAAAGATTCCAGTTTCTTTTCGTGTCGTACATAAAACCTTGGTGTTTTGTTATCTTCTCCCTCTCAAGTCTGTTTAACCCGGAATCATTGGGAACACTAACTTCTACTAGGGTTGCTTCTTTCTCCTTCTTATCCCATATCACCATGTCAAGTTTAATAGGTTCATTTTCTGGGTACGTAGCTGTACAAATTGCATAGTCATAATGAATGGTGTATTTCTAAGTTTTCTTTCTGGTGTATGTTCTCAGAACTTGTTGCTATATTTGATATTCAACGTTTTACAGATAATCCAGTGAAGATATTTGCACGCTCCATTGTATCACATTGTGTAGTAGCCGTCTCCTAGTAGAACTTTACAGCTGGATATCAGGTGGCTCATGCTGTCTACTTTTATATGGCCGAACCTGTATTTGTTGTTGCTGAGACCAATCATTTTCTTAAAATCGTTGGTCATCAGGCCTTGATCTTGGGCAGCCATTATTATCAACTGTGACTTAATATGTATAAAAATAATATGTATAGAAATAGTATGTTTAGAAATAGCATAAAATATTAGAAAACTAAAGTAAAAAGATAGTCACACACTTTTAGAAGATATTTATTTTGAATAAAATTTAAGAGATAAACTTGAAAACTTTAAATGTTAGAAAAATGATAAAATAATTTTTATTTACTTTGTTGTTGTTGTTGTTGTTGTTGGAAGTCCAATATTTTACTAAAGGTAGCCTCATCAGGGAATAAGTCCGGTCCAATTTTTTTTTTTTTTTACCTAGATGGAGCTATTTTTAGTGAAATATTGGACTTACAACAACAACAAAAAATTAAATACAAATGATTTTATCATTTTCCTGACATTTAAAATTTATCTTTTAAATTTTATTCAAAATAAATGCCTTCTAAAAGTGTGTGACTATTTTTTTTACTTTAGTTTTCCCACTCGAAGCTGAAGTGAAGGACATGTGAAACAGCATGTACATTCAACTTCTTTTCTTCTCCGAGGAATCATCTTCATAGAAACAAAATGAAAAAAAAAAAAAAAAACTACAGCCCGGACTTATCCTGATGAGGCTATTTTTAGTGAAATATTATACTTACGACAACAAAAATGTAAATAAAAATGATTTTATCATTTTCCTGGCATTTAAAGTTTTCAAATTTATCTTGTAAATTTTATTAGAAAACTGTTTCAGATTGAAACTCTGATGTCCAGTAATTAACTTGGTAAATGCCAACAAAATTATTAACCATCTTGTCAATGCCTCAGGGCTCGATCCTTGAAGAATCACTATTATTCCTGATATTCATCAATGACCTCCCTGATAATATTGTGTCCGAGATGGGTATATTTGCTGATGATACATACATGAGGGAAGAACGGATGTACAAAAATCCAAAACAATGGCTGAATCATTAGAAAATGACCTTCAGACCATAGTGGAATGGGGATATAAATGGATGGTAACATTTAATGCTAGTAAGACTAAGCTGCTCACCTTTAACAATTACAAGATGCCCCTCCAACCACTGATATCCATAAATAATAACATTCTACCTGAGAATTCTTCCTTCACTGTTGCATCTTTGTGCCTGTTTTACAAATATTTTAATGGAATGTGTTCTGATGAACTCGTTGCACTTGTACCCCCTCGCCATACATATCCTCAACAAACCTGCTTAGCAACAAAATCGCACCCCTTCACTGTTGAGGTCCCTAAATGTCAGAAAGTTTTCTACTCTAATAGCTTCTTTCCTAGAACAGCTAGACTTTGGAATTCCCTTCCTGCTACCTGCTTCCCTAACGGTACTGATATGCAGAAGTTCAAATGAAACATAAACCAACATCTAATCTTTCTTAGGCATGGTTCCAATTAGTAGCCCTTTACATATTTAAGTGGCAATATGTCTTGTTTGTGGGGGTGGGGTGAAGGTGTCCCCCCCCCCAAAAAAAACAACAACCTGGAGCACCTCTTTGATTTCTGTGTAAAAAAACAGCACAACTCACGATATTACTGAAGCATGGGACAAAGTGCCTACATCAGTTATTGGCTGTCAAGACACTGCATCTTTAAAAAATCCTCATGGTCTTCCAAATTCACCAAAACTATCCCCGATGCCCCCCCCCTTCATAGACAGGCACACATTTTGTTCATTATCGTATGAAAGTTTAAAATATGAAATAAAATTTCAGAAAAAAAAAAATGAAAAGTTTAGTACATGGAATAGTGGATGAACATGTAAACAGGCTAATAGAAATAAGAACACAAACATATAATTCGGTTCTAATTTAATAATATATCTATGTTTTTATTTCTACTAGTCTGTTGACATGCTTATCCACTATTCCATATACTAAACTTTCCACATAATCCTATATACTACGCATGCACTCTTGATTAGTGGTACTACACTTGAGAACTGTTACTATTTTTCATTCTTCTTCTTCTTCTTCTTCTTATTATTATTATTATTATTATTATTATTATTATTATTATTATTAGCGAAGATTACTCACTGGTGGTGTTTCCTGGAGTCTGGGTGACAAGTCTCCTCAAATTTCTAGTACTCGCCACCTCTTTCAATAATCTTTGTAAATGTCTTTGCATTATTGCAACAGTTGCTTACCATTGACTTCTTGCTGACAACCACCATTGATCTTCATTGGAATTTGGGTGGCAAAAACCCTTCCCAGGTCGCAGTCCTCTTTGCACTCATCCAATGGAGGTCTGGTTAGTGCTTTTCCTTCTCAGTATTTCCATCCTTCTTGACCCTTTACAACTATTTGGTGTGGTGCCAGTTATGCCGACACTATTGTTTTGGGGAAGGAGGCGGGGACATAGTTAATTTACAATTTTATGGCTTCAGTTTTTTTTGGTTGCATGTGGTTTTCCTCTCTCTCTTCTTGTTTTACCGCCTTTGGAGTTTCCATGTGACCTGTTAGCATTTATAGCTCATGTGGGTTGAGTTACAAAAGTTAACCGGCCATATGATATTATTTTTATAATGGTCAAATAATTTCTGCATTAGTTGTTTAATATTTGCTAGTACATAATGGCACAGTATAAAATATTAACTATTAAAATGGTAATCCATAGCTGCTAGAAAAGTGGAAAATTTGAGGGTATAAATTTTATTTTGTTTAAATTTTATTGCATCTAGTTTATTCACTTCCTCGATTTGTGTGGACGACATTTTAAGCATCTGAATGAGTGTATCATAATATTAGTTTTTAAAAAACTTTGTAACAGTTATTTGGTTTTTGTTCAGAATTCCCCTTACATTAAAAACTAAAAATAAAGAAAAATCTGTATGATGTACGTAGCCATGATCAAAAGCGAAAACATCATATGTCAAAAATGATAAAGTAGTTTTATTTTTATTAAGAAAATCAAATTTTATGAATAACAGAAAAGCAGCTGTCTTGTCCGCCATTTTGAAAACAATTAAAAATATCAAAGGGAGATAACTGAACATAATTCAAACTTGTGAGGTTTATGCTGTGACATCAATGAATTCTTATTAAATTATTTTCTTTACAAAAATAAAACTACTTTATCAATTTATGTAATTTTTAGAATATGGATTCATTTCATCACAGGTACATATACCATACAGATTTTTTTTTTTTTAATATGGGGGAAATTCTTGGAAAGCACCAGTTATTTCTTGTAAAAATAAACTACTGTTTGACAAATATCCCAGTTTTCTATCGACCAGTGTGTAGTTACCAATCTTATGACTAAACGACTGACAACATGGACCGACAGAATTATTCAAATTTTACCTAATATTCCAACATGCCTTTAACCCTTTATGGTTGAACTAATTAATTCAGTCATAAATAAATGAATATAACAGCATAAATAAAGTGGGAATTGATTCAAATGTGCCTCATATGTATTAGTTCAGTATCTGGATAAATGCCAGATAACTCCAGATTGCAACTGTCCATTGTTTACATTCAGTATGCCGCCATTTTACTCAGATAATGGAGGATTTCGTTTGTTGTCATAAACACACTTTTTTAAACAGTATGAATAATAGTCAAGGTAAGTTTATAAAATGTAAAAATTTTCAGTGGTAGTTTAACTATTGAACTTCATAATTTTTCCAGCTTCAAGACAACCATAGTATCATTACTAGGGCTATGACAACAGCATATTCTTTTCCTTGTTTTAATTCTCAGATATACATTCATTGATATCTTATATGTTTTTTTATGTAGAGTGATGTGGTTCTCGGTTGATTAATTGTGTCTAACTGTGTCGGATATATACTCGAGAGTCAAAACAATGAAAAGAATATGCTGTTGTCATAGGCCTAATCATTACCTTTTAAATTAGCTTTTAAATTATCTTTTAAATTAGCTTTTAAATTAACAATAAATATTTTAATCATCTACATCAGAATTCAGGTTATAAAGGATTAAACTTTTCTGCAGACTTAAGAATCAAAAAGTGTATTATTATGTAAAATTTGCAGGGGAAGACTATGGAAATACCCCAGAGTCTCTAAGACCACTTCTAAGGAGGCTTTGAGGACACGACCTCATTAAAACTCCTACTTTCATGAAATTTAAATCATATGTATATGATTTACTGGGGAAGACAATGTAAGTGGTCCCGAATCTCTAAGTTATCAGTTTTATGGCTAAGCGACTGACAACATGGACTGACAGAATCATTCAGATTTTGCCTATTATCCCAATGTGCGTTCAATTGAATAAATTAAAAGAAAATCTTTCTGCGTTTTTTTCTTGCAGACTTTGGAAGTATGGAAATCTTCCCACTGCATCGCCATCCTGAATTCATGGAGAGTTGTGCTGATCTGTTGAACCTACAATGGCCAAGAAGCAAAACGGCTCGCCTACACAGCCTTGGCAAATCCTGTGATAAACTACCCTGTTCTCTTGTGTTGGTCACGTCTCTATCTGCCAACAATCATCCAGGCTGCGTCATCGGTCATAGTATGTTGTCTCAAGTAATTGCAATGGAAGATGCCTGCTTTGTAGAATCAGTCTTGGTAGACCCGAAACTTCAGGGTCAGGGACTTGGTCGACGATTGATGGAGGCGTCTGAGGAGTATGCGGCTTCGTTAGGCTATCGGACGGTTTATCTGAGCACCCACGACAAGCAGGGATTCTATGGACATCTTGGATATGAGTTTTGTGATCCGATTTCTAAACTAGATAGTTGCACGAAATTGCTTCCAGCTGGACTGCTCAAGCAACTTGGCATGTCATCTTCAACAAAGCAACTGAATGATAGGAAATCTATTAAAAAGTCTGAAGAAGAAACAGTCTTGGAGAATAAAAACTGTTCCGCTGTGTCACTTTCCATCAAAGAACTATGCACTTCTACTTCTGCTGTTAATATACGACCACATTCTACTAATCTGTCTCCTTCCATTAATATTCCTCCTCCTCCTCCACCACCACCGCCACCTCCTACCAACCTTCAACCATCGCAAGGTCTCTCGTTTCCCTGTAAAACTAATCCAGAAATTGTAAGATTGGATCCCAATCAAATATCTTGGATGAAAAAAGAATTATGCGTATAAATAAATTCTTCGGCATTTATTCCATCGAAGCGGAGTCTACACTGGATTTTTCCATCCATATTTGTTTCAGTGCGTCAGTTATGCTCTTGTGCATGAGTTGTACCATCTTGAGCTTCAGAAAGATTTTAGAAGTTGGTATTCCCAATGTTCACCCATTTAATACTGACCAGGCTCACTGTCACCTAACTTTAGTCATCAAACAAAATCTGGTGTGTCAATGTGGTTATAACCGTCCACATATATATATATATATATATATATATATATATATATATATATATATATAATTTGAGGTTGCTATTTTCCAGAGGTAAAGCAACCACTGAAATATAACGAGGCCAATACAAGAGTGCTTAATACCGAAGTAGAGCAAGTTATACTTTCACTTTTTTTACATAAGCAGTAATGTGTTGCTACACAGTCATGAGCATGTTTCGGTTTTCCAGTATTTAGCGACAAGAAACCTCTTCAGGCAACACCGCTTATATTCAAAAGCGAAATTCTTAATTAATGAATGAATACCAAATACTTAGTTCGTTTCACTTTAAGATAACTCTTGTTCTTAGTCAGAACCAATGAAACATTAGTAGGTTATTCTAAATGCTTATATAATTCTGGTTTATAAAGCTTAACTTAGTATTGACAACTTTTGAAAAGAAATAATTGGTTTTAAGTCCATTTTATTCATACATTTGAACTTGCTTCAATTATATACATACATATATACATACATATACATATATGCATGTTTATACATATATATGCACACACACACACACACACACACACACACACACATATATATATACACTAGCAGGACCTGTTAACCAGTGTTGCCCAGTGGATAAAAAAATAAAGTACTGTTGGTGTTGTTGTTGTAGTCCAACCACCAACCTCCTCATGTTAAGAACGGCAATCGGAATGGATATGAGAATGAGATATTCTCTCACCTCGGCTTTGCCCTTGGCAGAATGTAAGAAAACAATCAGAAATCACAACAGACTCACCTTTAAACTTCAACGTAAATTGTGTTATCTTTTGCTATCTGCTGAGCAGGGCTGGTAACACCAGAAAGGGTAATAGTTTATGTTTCATCATCACAGTTGCAGGATTCAGTAGTCCACACTGTTCGCAGAATAGTTGCAACAGGTCGATGAGTTAAGTGATGCCTTCCAAGGATGTATGGTAAGAGTCCAGTAGTCATCATGGAGTTCACTGTGATTAAACGTCCGAATGGTGGACAAAGGTTAGGTCAAAATTTCGTCTCTGAGAGACATAATAAGTAATGATGAAAGTCAATCAAATTGAAGAGCACAACAGTGTGCGATGAGGCATTGGTGTTTGCAAATGATAATAACATTTCACCCCACATTATGGCATTAATACGTTTCAATGAGACAAAGGGGTTTTGAGGCTACAAGCCTCGAGTGAGTTTTCTATGTCCATTTTGAACTGTTGTCTGTGTGAAAACTGGCGGTCTGAAAAGATAAATTTAGCACCAAGAATACCCGCGGCAGTTAGTAGGAACAATCAATCTGATAGGTTCAAACAAAATCGTGGGTGGTCAAACCGACCAATCGGGAGTCTGCTAACTTCTACAGAATTTCTTACACAGACACCCCCAACCTAGCTATGTTAAGAATGGCTTTCGGATTAGACACCCAATTTTGTGAGTTTGGGTGTAGGTGGCAAGAAATTAGCCCGAAATGTAATTTATGTAATAATAAAAAACAATATATTTAGCTTTGTGACTTATTTGGGTAAAAAATTTATAATAAAACATTACATAATAGTTTTAATAGATGATATTTTCCATTCTGACATATTTGTGTGTAAAAATAAAAAAGGATGCGTGAATGAACTGAGGTCGAAGCTCTCTCTGTCTCCCCCCCCCTCTCTCTCTATCTATCTAGCTAGCTAGCGGCAGGATTGCCAACCCTATATCGAGCAAAAAAGAATAAAGTGGCTGACATCGCTATCACAGTGAACGCAAACAGAACGTTTTTGCAATTAAACAAATGAACAAGTTAAGAGTTTGTAATAAAAACAAATTAGAGTTTGAAATAAAAATAATTTCTTCATAAATAAGCAGAAAGCAGAACTGCTCATTCAAGAAAAAAATAAGGAGGGGAATGAAATTAGGATGTAAAAGATATGATATCCTAAAAGTTATGATAAACCGAAACCAGCAGCGATAAAATTCTGTTTATTGTTTATTTCTGGAAAAGTATTTTATCCGTGATTTAAGAATGTTCTGTTTTTTGTTTGTTTGTGAAATTTCTATTTTATATTTCTTTGTGAAAAAGTTTTACTTTTAAAATATAAGAAATTATTTTTATTTCAAATTGGTAACTTAGATTATTCATTTTTTACTTGGAAAAATGTTCTATATACGAGTTACATTCGGGCCATCAAAATAACGGTTTTTATCTTTCTCTCTTTGTGTCTATGTGTAGCTCTCTCTGTGCATGTGTGCATGTTTGTGTGTGTGTGTGTGTGTGTGTGTGCATGTGTTTAACTAAGTGTGCTGGTGTGCCAAAGAATGGAAAAAAAAAATCAAAACAATGGATCTGTTTCATGTTGCAAGGATTGCAAGATGAGTAGTGTGTGATCAATTTGGTTGAAAAAGTAATGTGCGTTCGTTTATTTACGAGTTGTCATATTCCGGAATTAGGAATTTGTTAACTCTCAGCCAATGAGATTTGCTGGATGTCTGTAAGGGAGAAATTATTATTTTTCTAATGAGAAAAGGAAAGGTAATGTTAAGTGTATGAATTCAATTACGTAGGCAGACTGGATGGTATATGTGTAGTATGAATAATATTTCCCAGTGTTGAGTGGGGTCAGTGGGAGTCCTTTTTTTAATGAGGGAAAATTACGAACTACTTCCTCTGTAGGTCTTGATGATAGTGTTGATGACGTTCGTAGGATGGATTATAGCATTTTATTATAATGAATAAATATGCATAAAAGTTACATAAGTTTAGACATAATCAATTTGTATATGACATCTATTATTGCAAACCTATGCTAATTTGGTACAGAGGGGAATTTCTGCAAGCAAATTATTATATATAGGACACACACACACACACACATTTTCATGCTTATATATATATATATATATATATATATATATATATATTCTCTGTTAGGTTGGGCAATGCCAGGTAGAAAGCATTTGTTCAGTTATCTATCTATCTATCTATCTATCTATCTATTTAGTGGAGTAAATAACAGAGATTGAATTGTGGAAAACAATAAGTTGAGCGAGCATGCATGTGCAGAAAGGGTCAAAGGGTCATGTTGTGACAGGTATCAAACTCTGTGACTGATCATTTACACCGGAAGTATCCGAATGGGGACCGGACGTTTCAGGTGTTCCGGTTTGAATAAGCTGAGTTAAGTGTTTAGTGAGTTAGGTCCAAAAAGACGAGGAAGCAAGATGGGTTAAACACGTCTCCCCATAAGGTGGGTCCGTGATGGGTAGGGGTGAATTATTTATTTTAATTTTGATTAAAAATATTAAAATATTTTACCTATATCTCATCATTGCAAAGTTTTTTTTAAAGATTTAAATCTTTAAAAAACTTTGCAAGGATGAGATATAGATAAAATATTTTCGCTTGTTTTCTTTTCCTTATAAGGGAAAGGGTTTCCATAATGTTTCATTGTTAAAGTGTTTTTTATTCAATAAGTCTGACGAAAAGCTATCCTTGTGAAAATTTTCAAATGACATAATGTTTGAATTTGTCCAAATAGTCTTGAAACAATTGTAACTAACGATGAAATACACTATTTGTTGCTATCAATTCATTCCTTGATGTTTTGGTTTTTGTTAAAACAAAATATATATATATATATTTAGTGGAAATGGTAATTAATAAAAACTGAAGAAAGTGCTCAATACTGTTGTAGAACAAATATGCATTTTATTTTTTATTACCGTATCTTTCTGTTAAGTTACATTATTGTTTCAGCTACCATTTTAAAGCGCGCTTTTTGCTCTATCGAATCGTGTTATTCATTACTGTTCTCAATCTCTTCATCCATTTTTTTTGCAGGCTGTTCAACAAATCTGAAACAATAATGTAACTTAACAGAAAGATACGGTAATAAAAAATAAAACGTATATATATATATATATATATATATATATATATATATATATATATATATATATATATATATATAGTGCTTGTGGTTAATTATATCAATTTTTTCTACTTTTGAAATTATTGTGAAAATTTTCATTGGAAATTTCCTGCCTTAGAATTGATAAAGCATATGTTCTGAGGAGGAAAATAATTAAAATGAGTTTTTACTCTGACATAAAAGTGATGATGAAATTGAATTTCTGAAACGTGTGTACACATGGAGTGTTGAAAATTTTGATTACAAAATATTAATGACATCAAAAATGTTATATTCTATTGAATTAATATAATATATAATTGTCACATGTGGTAAACTTTATATGTTTTAGATATAATATTTTTTTTTATTAGTGTGATTCTTGCCCAAAGTGTTAGGAAGTGAAAAAAAAAAAAGAAAAGAAAAAGAAAAACTATAACAAAAAAAACAAATTAGTAGAAATATTAGTTTGGTGCAAAAACAGAATCGTTTTCTCACATATGTTACTTTTATATATGATTTCTGATGTAATTCATTCATATATATATAACCATTTTATATATCATTTTAAAGCGCGTTTTTCACTCTATCAAATCGTGTTATTTATTACCGTTCTCAATCTCTTCATTCATTTTTTTTGCAGGCTTTTCAACAGCATGGACAAAATTCAAATCTGCACGATTTTCTTGTTCCAGTTCAAACTAGGCCGAAAACTGCCGACACAGCTCGTTATATCAATGATGTATTTGGCCCAGGAATCACTAACAAATGTGTGGCACAATGGTGGTTCAAGAAATTTCGCAATTGTAACGAGAGCCTTGAAGATAAAGACAGTCACGGCCAGCCGACTGCGGTTGATAATGAACATTTGAAAGCCTTAATCGAAGCCGATCCTCGCAGAACCACACGAGAAGTTGCTGTTGAACTTGAGGTCGACAACTCAACAGTCGTTCGTCATTTAAAACAAATAGGGAAGTAAAAAAAGTTGGATAAATGAGTGTCGCATGAATTGAACGATAATCAAAAAATCGTCATTTTGCAGTGTCTTGTATGCTCCTTCTGCGCAACAAAAATTACCTGTTTCTTGAGTAGATTGTGATGTGTGATGAGAAGTGGATCTACGACAACCGGCAAAGTGGTTGGATTCCGGAGAAGTTCCACAATACTTCCCGAAGCTGAAATTGCACCGAAAAAAGGTTATGGTGACTGTTTGGTGGTCTGCAGGTGGTCTCAACCATCACAGGTTCTTGAATATGGGTAAAAAGATTATGGCAGAGAAGTACTGCTGACAAATTGATGAAATGCACCAGAAGCTCCAACGTATGTGCCCAAGATTGGGTAATATGAAGGGACCAATACAACACGTGTTCATGTCCGCGCGAGTGTCACCATCGTTTGTTGCGGGACTGGTAGTATAGAAGGAAAAAGGAAATGTGTGTTCATCCCACGTTCGGGTCACTATCGTTTGTTCGCGCGTGGGAAGAGAAGTGAGTAATGTAGTGTAAAATAGGAATGATAGTCCAGCGTGTAGACAAAGAAAAAGATAGAGGGTTGAATTCAGTGAAACTGTGCGCCATGTTAGCAGTCAGTTACGTGAAGGTATTCTCAGGGACAAGTTGTATATATATAGAGAGAAAGAGTGAGAATGTCAATCCAGTTCATGGAGAGAGAAAGTATATAAAGTGTACATACGGTCTGTTAGCTTTTTGTTTCACATAGTAGCAAGTGGTATAAGGCACGCGGGTGCGCACGCCTGCCGAAAAGGCACGCTGTCGGTCCGTAGACCGCCCAGCTCGGAAGCTGGTCCGAAGAGGGCTGGAAAGAACCCTGTAAAATAGGCCAAACCTGACAGGACTGTGTGTATGAGAAATTTCAATTTTCGCAATGTGTAAATTTTGTCTTAATTAAGGTTTTGAGTCATAGAAAATCGGTCAAAAATACATAAGAAATACATCATTACCCTAGTAATCTAAAGTAAATGCTTAAAAAGGCATCTAAGCAAGAACCCTGTTGTAAAATAGGCCAAACCTGACAGGACCGCATACATGAAAAATTTTAATTTTTGCAATGTATCAATTTTGTCTAAATTTAAGGTTAAAATAATTGAAAATCGGCCCAAAATACATAAGAAATACTTCATGACACTAGTATTCTATATATAGTAAACAAGTCAAAAGGCATCCAAACAAGAACCCTGTAAAATAGGCCATATCTGTACATGAGAGATTTCAATTTTTGCAATGTGTCAATTTTGTATTAATTTAGGGTTTTAATCATTTAAAATCGGACAAAGATACATAAGAAATATATCATGACACCAGGATGCTAAATAAATGTATAAAAAGGCATCTAAACAAGACTGCTGTAAAATAGGCTAAACCGGACAAATAAGAACACTGTAAAATAGGCCAAACCCGACATGACCACACATATGTGAAGCGATCCCTTCCCAGGCGATCCCTTTGTTATGTAAGAATCAATCCTCTGTTAGGGGACCAAATGTGACCCGTTCTTCATAGGTCAACAAGCTATCTCAGTGTGGCAGAACCCGTCAATCAATTTGGTTGGTCCTAATTTCATAATCGGGGTGATATGTCGCCGCTTTGTTGATCTGTCGGCTAGAAGGAAAACAATTTCATGCACGCAAAAGAAAGAACAAACTCAATTCTACTGATAAGATTCAAGATAGGATATACAAACATATAGTTATATACAATTGTCTGTAGTTCAATGTTGACTTAGACAGACTCCGCTGAGTCCAAATTAGGTTAATTTCTTTCAGTATCATGGTGGAATGATGCAGGAAGAGAGGGGTGTGGCGACTATTCGATTGTGCTTAATTCTCTCGAAACTCAGCTCGATTCTCAAACTCAATCTATGGTTTCAACGCTGGGACCCGTTCATATAGTGAGGTGAGGGGTGAGCCGGGGCTGCTTCCTGGACCAATTGTGTCCAGTTAAGCCACTCCAGGGGAGGCTCTACCTTTCCCAGTTGCACCTTCGATTCTGCAAGCGCTCTCATGCCTCGAAAAGGTCACTCACGCGATCTCTAGGTCACAGGCATTGTACTCAAACTATACAAACATACTTAGTCTTGAACCCTGAGTTTTTCCATTTTCAGAGTACAATTAACAAAAAAAAAAATGATATTGTCAACGATTTCATAATGAAAATCACAATCCAATCTTTCTCTAAGCAAGGTATGTTGCCGTTGCCCAAGCACACCAAGGATAATAAAAGAATAAAAAGTAATCATGTCTGCCCGGCTTCTCCAGCATTCGGGAATTTTGACTACCCCCCTCCACCCACATGGGGAGCCCAATTGCCTCCCGGGATGGTCACGTCACACATATGAGAAATTTCAATTTTTTCAATGTGTCAATTTTGTCTTAATTTAGTGTTTAAATCATAAAAAATCGGCCAAAAATACATAAGAAATACATAATTACACTAGTATTGTAAAGTAAATATGTAAAAAGGCATTTACACAAGAACTCTGAAATATAGGCCAGACGGGACAGAATCGTGTACATGAGAAATTTCAATTTTTGCAATGTGTAAATTTTGTCTTAATTTATGGTTTAAATTATTGAAAATTTGCCAAAAATACAGAAGAAATACATGATTACACTAGTATTCTAAAGTAAATGTGTAAAAAGGCATGTAAACAAGAACCCTGTAAAATAGGCCAAACCTGACAGGGCTGCGTACATTAGAAATTTCAATTTTTGCAATGTGTCAATTTTATCTTCATTAGATGTCTTTTTACACATTTACTTTAGAATACTAGTGTAATTATGTATTTCTTTTGTATTTTTGGCAAATTTTCTGTGATTTAAACTGTTGAAAAAGAAGAAATTTACACATTGTAAGAATTGAAATTACTCATGTATGCAGTCCTCTCAGGTTCAGCCTATTTTATAGGGTCTTTGTTTAGATGCCTTTTTACACATTTACTTTAGAATACTAGTGTCATGATGTATTTCTTGTTCATTTTTGGCAGATTTTCTATGATTTAAACTCTTAATTAAGACAAAATTGACACATTGTAAAAATTGAAATTTCTCATGTACACACTCAGCTCTTAGGTAGGCCTATTTTACAGAGTTCTTGTTTAGATGCCTTTATACACATTTTTTAAAAAAATAATAGTGTCATGATATATTTGTTATGTATTTTGGGCCGATTTTGTATGATTAAGACAAAATTGACACATTGCAAAAATTGAAAATTCTCATGTCAGGTTTGGCCTATTTTATGGTGTCTTCTTGAGATGCCTTTTTACACATTTATTTTAGAATACGAGTATCCTGATATATTTATCGTGTATTTTTGGCCGATGTTCTTTGATTTAGACTTTAATTAAGACAAACTTGACCCATTGCAAAAAATGAAATTTCTCATGTATGCGGTGCTGTCAGGTTGGCCTATTTTACAGAGTTCTTGAGAAAGTCTTGTGCTGAAAATATGAATCAGAAATCAACCAGATTCAGGAAACACATAAGAAACTTTGCCAACATTAAAAAGTATGCTTCTTTAATTTCTTTTCCAATTAAAAAAAAAACTTATGTTGCAATCAATTTCCACATGAATTTTGAACCCCAAAGAAACTTTATTGAGAAACATCTAGTAATGTTACTAGAAGTTCTTAATCTTTCATCGTCCCCTAAATAATCTTTGGGTCCTCCTTTACGATAAATTTGACCATCGCCCACCTGAAGTCTTGTGATGCCCTCCTGATGAGCGGTAAGGTCCTCGTTGAGAAACCCTGATTTAGTGTCTAAGTGAAGAAAGGAAAGATCGGATGTTCTTTGGATTGCCAAAGGATAGGGACTGGAAAAAAAGAGAAGAGCTGTCTTTTATCGTTTCTTCCAGAGTTCTCTCTGCTGACTGACCGTGATTCCAAAAGTGGCTAAAGAAGTTCTTTAGGAGAGAGATGGAATCAATACGCCATGCAAACTGATTTGACAGTGTGTAACCAAATCCCCTAGCAGGGACATTACTTTACAAGAGAAAATGGGTCTTTATTTACGGCTGATACAAATGCCCCTCAAATGGGCAAAAATTTACAATTTTTGCAAATATCTAAAAATATATTTCGATAAATTTTTTCCATGAAGAATGCTCCACTAAGCTTCAATCTCTGATCCCTCTGTGTAAGAGATTTACAGCAAGAAATCGCTTTGCTGCAACAACAAGAAAATGAGTTTTCTTTTCCACCATCGCATGCCTAGTGCCAAGTGGAACTACCAAAGGCTTCTTGTCTGTGTAACACGTTCCTATTGAACTGCTTCCGTGCAGATTACAATATGATCATCTTAAAATCTAATGTCAACAGATTCCTGTTATGAACCGTCTCCACTAGTAATTAAAATTTGCTCTATTCCATCATTCTTCTCCAATTGTCTCATAGGATTTACCGTCTTCGAACTGACAATCGTTTCATCTTATTAACCTTTATCCTCAAATGGTCTGTGGCCTTGATATATGGTGGTTATCCTTTAACAACAGCAACAACAATAATAACTACAAAAAATACTATTTGTTGGCGAACCAGTTCTTGTTAGTTAAGCAACATTAATCCTAGTCAGTATCAGATGGTTGACCATTTTGGAATCCCAGTTTTGTTCTCAACCACGTAGAGAAGCCCTATGGGAAAGAGTATACAATTTATTCTGTCTTTTTTTCTGAACAGGTTCGGTTTGATAACATTGGCACACATTAGGCAATGCTGAGCCTGGTCAGTACTGGGATGGGTAACCATTTGTGAATACTAGGTGCCGTATGTTAAGCCTGGATAATGTTTCATAAGATGTGACAATTTCTTTATCAACCATGCATAACATATTGTTTGGTCTTGACTTTACTTTGAAACTGCCGTCATTTTTATGTCTCTAATGGAGGTTCGCCCAATGCCGGGTTAATACTAGCAAAATGAAGAGAAATAAAAAAGTTTTGCTTTGAGAAAGATACATTTATTGAAAGTCTTAGCCTAAAAAAAATAAATAATTTTCATTTTAAAACTGCATCATTGTTTTGGTTTTCAATTTCTAAAATATTCACACATATAGATGAGGCTAAGATGTGGCCAATTTCTTTATGGAAATAAATATGTTCGTATTATGCCAGTTTGAAGACATATATATGGTTAATTATCCTTTACGGTTGCGAATGTTGGACAGTAACGAAGGCGGCTGAAAGTGGAAGCAGCGGAGATATGGTTTTCGAAGAGAATTGTGGGTGAAGGAATTAATATTTTTAGCCAATTTTTCGATATTTGTCATCCGAAGGGTCGACCTTCAAAACGATACCGATCTCGTTAAAATCCGTCGCCTCTGTCTAAAGTGTTAAGCTCACACACACACACACACACACACACACACACACACACACACACACACACACACACACACATTTAAACAGACAGGTGAGATTTATATTATAGATGGAGTGTATCTTACAAAAAAGAAACATAAAATGGAACACAAGAATCAGAATCTTAAAGACGTACATATGGTCAATTATCCTTTACGGTTGCGAATGTTGGACAGTAACGAAGGCGGCTAAAAGTCGTTTGGAAGCAGCAGAGATATGGTTTTAAAGAGAAGACAAACGAAGAAGTCGTGCGCAAGGCAGAGTACAGCAGATTACTACTCAATATTGTCCATGTCAGTTCTTCGGCCATTTAATGCAGACGAATGGTTTGGAAAAGAAAAAGAAGGTTGATGCTTGGAAAAATCGCCCGAAAAAAAAAAAAAAAAAAAAAAAAAAAAGAGCAGAGGAAAACAACGAACAAAATTCACTGAGAGTTTCAACAAGGCAACTGGAAACACGATAATAGATCTCATCAGAAAGGCCGAATACATAGGGGACTGGAGAGCCATGATTATCGATGTCTGTACTAACAGACCTGACACGAAGAAGAAGAAGAAGAAGAAGAAGAAGAAGAAGAATTATGGCAGAAGAGAGATTCAACATTTTTTTATAAATTAAAATGAATAAATAAAAAAAAAAGTAATTAAAGAAAAAACAACAAAAACAATTTTTCCATTTATAGTTAGTACATTAGTTTCATATGGTATAATACGAACAGATTTATTTCCATTTTCATCTTGTTTCATTTGTTTATGCATTAACCTTAAAAATTCAACATGACGGGTGTTTCTTTTTCAGCATTCCATATGTATGATTCAACTTGCTATAACTGACTATTAAAAAACAACATTAGATATTATAATTTCTCTTATTTTATAGTATCGAGGGATGCTTAGGGGTATTCTGATGGTTGAGTTTCGAATTTCTTTGAAATGCTCACCATGTTCAGCCACATAATAGAACCGTAATACGGCAAAACAGCTATCCGTTTTGATTATATAATTATCTTTAAAAAGTGTCTACATCTTTATCTATATCTATATATATATATCTACCTTACTCCCCACCTCTGTCTCTCTCTCTCTGTCTGTCTCTCTCTCTCACTCTCTCTCTCTCATATATATATATATATATATATATATATATATATATATATATATATATATATATATATATATATATTGATAATGGGACGATTCCAATATTTTTCCCGATTCCGATACAATTACCGATTCTGTACTAAATTCCCAATTCTGATGCAATTACCAATACCGATTCCGATTCTTTATAAATCTCTAAACATTTAACTATAAAATGATTATTTCGTCCTAATTACCGTAAAAACACATTTACAATGCGGACATATTTTTTCAGACTCAAAAACACACTTGTTGGGGGGTGGGTGGGTGATCTATGTAGTTTAGTTTTATTGGTTGTTAAATATCAATAAATATTTATTAATATATTATTACTACCGGCAGTGGAAGATTTTGTTTTAAACAAAAAAAAAAAAAAAAAAGAAGACTAGCGGAGCCTGTGGAAATTCCACAGGGGACTCATTCATATGTAATATATTGATGTTGGCATTCTGTAGATGTTCAATGTAAATGGAGATGCTTTGATATTATTGTAGCGCTTTTGTTAAAATTGCAAAAGTATTTATCGAAGCTAGCACGAACGCCCGGCAAAGCCCAGTCGTAAAGTACGCTTAAACATATTTTAATTCTTGTAAATTTCGAATATATTATTATATAATTCAAAAATAGAAAAAATATATCCCTATGACTTGAGTGCATTAGCTTGAATCGAAACCAAAACCAAAACTTATGAATATATATATATATATATATATATATATATATATATATATATATATATATATATGTGTGTGTGTGTGTGTGTGTGTGTGTGTGTGTGTGTGTTACATGAAAAGGGCTGTCTCCTTTTCATGTAAGTTAAAAATAAAAGAGAATTAGTTAAATTAAAATGATATAAGATAAAACAAGGATTGATCCCTGTAGACAAGTTTTAAATAACAATAGGTTTAAATGGAATGTCCAGTTAAATTGTTGATTCTGTTAAAATATTTAATAAATACAAATTTAGCTGGAAACTATTCACGTTCTTACAAAGAATGCATAATAAAAATATGGGTTACAGAATTAGACAAGTAGGTTAAATTCCTTTGTAAAACAACAAAGAGAATGGGAAATTTCCTGGTCGTTAGAAATGGTTTCAAAACGTGCAAATCGCGCATGTTGGAAACACGTGAGTTGTGGTCACGTTGACCAGACATACGTGTGACGTCAGGGCAGAAATGATTTCTCAATATCGGAGGGTTCGAAGTTAGTTAGAGAGAGGAGAGAAGAGAATCAGATCAGTCAGTGGAGAGAAGCAGAGGAGATCAGACCAATTCTCCATTAGAGTCAAGGCACCCTCTGGAAAGCGGGAGGCTAAGAGGTAACCATGTAAACAACTTTGAATCCGTGAAATACAGAATCATTTCTGACCGGTCGAAGAATAAATGATCATCATGTTTTTTATAACTGCCGTCTTTCTGTGTTCATCATTACAATGAGAAAGGTAACGTGTTTATATTATATATACAACTGTCAAATGTAAATGTCAAACACACTCTCGGTCTATCTATCAAGATATTCATAAATCTCCTCTCATTGAATTACATGCTAGACTCTCCTGTAGTAATCTGTACCCTGTCTCATTATATATACAGAACTATCTCTCTCTTTATATATACCCAAATCTCCAAAAAAGAAACACAAATAAACCTAGAACCCATCCTCCAACGTAGACCCCTATTACCAGGTCTCCTTCTCCAACATCAGGGGTCTACGTTCCAACCTTCCAGAGGTTGAAACACAATTACAGGAGACGAAACCGAACATATTCTTTCTAAGTGAAACTGGCATGGGGCCAACCACTTCTCTAGACGAATTCATAATTAAAGGATACTCTAACTTAACATCTAAATCTGACCCCTAAGATCGCCATGGGCATGGAATATGTGCCTACATCAAAGATGGCTTTCCATGTGGTAGGGATATCTCCAGAGAAGACCCTAATTTACCTTATATGTGCTTCCGGGTTGCACTAGCTTACACCACTGGATTTATATTTGCCCTCTATCGCCCTCACAACAGTGGAGTTACTATCTTTAAGAGCATATCTGAGAAAATTAACCACATCCTGTCTGCTCATCCTTCGGCTAACATTTACATTTGTGGTGACTTCAATGTCCATAATGTGGAATGGCTGACCCACTCAAATAAAACCGATGGCGAGGGGAGGTTTTGTCATGATTTTGCCATTGCCTATGACCTCTCTCAGATTGTTCACGAGCCCACCCGTGTGCCCGATACTACCGGTCAATATGCAAGCCTTCTAGACCTTTTCCACACAACTTCCCCTGAGCTGTGTTCATGTTCCGTTCTATCTCCTCTGGGATGCTCCGACCACTCTGTTGTAGCAGTTAAGATAAAAATGAAATGTAACAAGTCTTCAGACGTACCTCTCCACCATACTGTATATCGATACTCTATGGCTGACTAGGATAGCTTCCGTACATTCATATCTGACCTACCTCTGCATTCCATGTTTAAAAAGGATGTGTCCTCTATAGTATCAGACCTGACCGAATGGTTAATTGTAGGCATAGACCGATTCATACCATCCAAGAAATTCCAACAAAAACCTAACAGCCAGCCATGGTTCTCCCCTGAATGTGCTGCTGCCATCACGCACAGAAATCACTTTTTCCATAGCTACCAACATAATAGATGTACTGAGACTAAAGTTGCTTTCAGGACTGCCAGCAACCACTGTAAAAGAGTAATAAAAAATGCTAGAGAGCTATATGCTCAGTCTGTTAAATCCAAAGTAGCTGAGCAGTGGCTTAGTTCCCACCAGTTCTGGCAAATAGCAAACAGGATCCTGAACAGAAGCGTGCGTTCTATCCCAACCATCATCAATGGACCTGAGGTCGTCTCGTCAGCATCAGACAAGGCCAGACTATTTGCCAAGAACTTTGCAGCTAATTCTACCCTATGTGACAATGGCCATCAACTCCCTGTATTTCCTCCTATAACAGACAACACGCTATGCAACATACAAATATCTGTGCGTGAGGTCGCCAAGCTAATCAAGAATCTTGATTCCAGTAAAGCAACTGGCCCTGACGGCATTCCAGTTATAGTGCTGAAAAAGCTCCAACCAGAACTTGCCCCCATACTTACAAAACTGTTTAAGCGTTGCCTTAAGGAGAAGTGCTTTCCAACACCCTGGAAAACCTCATCAGTACGCCCTGTATTTAAGAATTCAGGTGAAAAGTCATCTCCCTCTCAGTACAGACCAATAAGTCTCCTGTGTGTCATGAGTAAGTTGTTGGAATCCATATTAAATAAAGAAGTAGTCAACCACCTCAACAAAAACAACCTTCTTAGTGACATGCAATATGGTTTCCGCTCTGCAAGATCTACAGCAGATGTGCTAACGGTTATATCACATAGGATTAGTGAATCTCTTGACAAAGGTTTCCTTTCCAGAGAAATTGCTCTTGACATATCGAAGGCCTTCGATAAGGTATGGCATAAGGGCCTACTTCACAAGATTTTCAGCTACAGTATTACTGGAAATGTTTTCTCAATCATTAAATCATTTCTCTCTGATAGGTTCATAAGAGTAGTGGTTGATGGGCAGAAATCAGAGGCCCACAGTATTAATGCTGGAGTCCCCCAGGGATCCAACCTGGGCCCAACTCTCTTCCTGATCTACATCAATGATCTACCAAAACACATACTTAAATTATTCGTTCACATCTATGCTGATGACACGACCATCTATGGCAACACATCAAAGGTCGTAAATGATAAAGTTCTCTCTAATTCTCTTTCCTCTGATCTTGAGCGCGTGGTACAATGGGGGAAGAGGTGGCTGATCACTTTTAATGCATCCAAAACCAAGCTTCTATCTTTACATCATCAACGCTCTGATCCCCATCTGGCATCAATTGAAATGGATGGCTCTCGTCTTGGAGAGGCTCCATGTTTTGACAAGCTTCTGGGTTTGACCTTTACTCCTGGTCTGAAATGGAACACATACATCAAATCTGTTGCCAGGGACGCTGGGAAAATGGTGGGATCCTTCTACCGCTCCAAAAGATATCTCACTATTGATGCAATTTTCTATCTGTATAAAAGCCAAGTACGCCCAAGGATGGAGTACACATCTGGCAGGAGCTGCTAAAAACAGCCTATCCTGCCTTGACAGAGTACAAAATAGACTTCGGGGTTTGGTGGGGGATGCCCTTTTCTCTTCCCTGCAGCCTCTCTCTCACAGAAGAGACGTTGTAAGCCTGTCTTTGTTTTATTGTTATTTCCATGGCACGTGCTCGTCTGAGCTCCAATCTCTCGCCCCCCCCTCGCCAATTTTTCATGTGAAACACCCGTCTAGCTGAAACTACTGTCAATAATTTTCCCCACTCTTTATCTGTGCCTAAATCCAAACGTAAATTCCATGAGCAGAGCTTCTTTCTTAGAATTGCACGATTGTGGAACTCTCTTCTATTCGCCTGTTTCCCACCTGACTACAACTTGGATGTCTTCAAATCCAACATAAACAAATTCCTAACAAACCGCCCCCTTAAGTAAGACACTCTGTCAAATCTCCAATACTAATGATTACTACAATACTATCTCATTGATTACTGTACACGCAATAACCCTTATCCCTGAGTGGCCTCCGGGCCTTGATAAGTGGTGACTCCCATGTAAAAAAAAATACCTTGTTTATGTCTCCAATATGCTATCTCCACAAACATGAACAGTCAACACTAAATAATACATACGTCATCTTAATACCACCCATTACATAACACACACACACACACACACACACACACACATATATATATATATATATATATATAACTTGAGTTCTTTCAGCCATAATCGAAACCAAAACTTATGAAGAATTCTTGATAAAATAATTTATAAAAAAAATAGATTATTGGAGTTCCATCAGTTATAATCGAAACCGAAACTAAAACTTATGAAGAATCCTTAATAAAAATATTTATAAAAAAAATAGATGACTGAAGTGCCATCAGCTATGATCGAAATCGAAACCAAAACTTATGAAGAATTCTTGGTAAAATATTTATGAGAAGAAATGGAAATACATGACAATTAAACGACCCGGATGTAAGCTTGACACAGAAAATAACACACATGCTATCGTATTAATATATAAATAATTAAAGAAATCGTTTTTGGCATCAGAAATAAGGTACATATTTTTCCGATTCCGATACCCCCAAACGTTCCGATTTTTCTGATTCCTGATTCTGATTCCGATTAATAGTCCCAACACTAATATATATATATACATACTATATATACTAGATATAATATTTCATTAAATAAAATAGACGCTTTTTTGTCTATTAATTCTATTTCCGATCCTTTCCACCTTTCGAATAACAGTCTTCACTTCTGGCAGGAACTGGCTGATGTAATCGCCATATTTATCATAAGTTCAAATACTTTCCAATCCTCCAGGATTCATTGTCAGGCATAGATTTTTCCTTTTTTTCCCTCTTACTAATAGTTTAGCCCGACTTTGCTCGGGCCCTATGAACTGTTCATAACTTGCCCTATGTATGAATACCCTTTATGTGAAATTTCAAATGTTTAGACTAAGAATTGTCGGAGTGATTTGGTAGAGACCGCAGAAATAATTTTTGTAAAACTTTGACCCCAATTTTGACCCCTTATCATTTATTGCTTTTGTCTCAAATCAAATACAAAGTTTGACCCATGCCCAGGTTACCGACATCTAAAATTTCAAGTCTTTAGACCCAAATTTGGCGGAGGAGTTTGGTAAAATCTGCAAAGGTCAACTCTTTTAACTTTGACCTTTTGGCAGCGAAAATTTCGCTCCCAAACTGATTAAAATGCTTACCACATGTCTGAATACCAGTTTTGTAAAATTTCAAATATTTAGATAAAAAATTGGCTGAGTAGTTTGCTAAAAACCGCAAAGGTCAGATCTTTTTAACTTTGACCCCTTGGCAGCCAAATTTTTACCCACACCGATTAAAAAGCTTGCCCTATCTCTGAATACCCTTTATGTAATATTTCAAATGTTTAGACAAGAAATTGGCTGAGTAATTTGGTAGAGACCAGAGAGGTCAATTTTTAAAAAATTTTGCTCCAATTTTGACCCCTTAACATTTATTCTTTTGGACTAAAATCAGATTAAAAAGTTTGACCCGTGTCCAAGTAACCTAAATCTAAAATTTCAAGTGTTTAGACCCAAAATTGGCGGAGGAGTTTGGTAGAGTCTGCAAAAGTCAATTCTGTAAACTTTGACCTCTTGCCAAATAAATTTTCGCCCCAAAACTGATTAAAAAGCTTGCTGCATGTCTGAATACCCTTTATGTAAAATTTCAAATGTTTAGACCCAAAATTGGCTTAATAGATTGCTAAAAACCGCAGAGGTAAAATCTTTTGAACTTTGACCCCTTGGAAGACAAATTTTCAGAAAAAAAAAAAAACAATTAAAAAGCTTGCCCTATGTCTAAATACACTTTATGTAAAATTTCAAATATTTAGAAAAAAATTGGCTGAGTAATTTGGTAGAGACCGCAGAGGTCAAGTTTTTAAAAACTTAGACCCCAATTATGACCTCTTAATATATATTGTTTTGAGCTCAAATTAAATTAAAAAGTTAGATCCATGTTCAAGTAACCTATATCTACAATTTCACATGTTTAGACCCAAAATTGCCGAAGGAGTTTGGTAGAGTTCTCAAAGACCAAATCGTTGAACTTTGACCCCTTAACAGCTAAATTTTTAGCCGAAAACCAAAATTTCAGTACTCCTTATGTTAAATTTCGAGTCTGTAGACCGAAAATTTACAGAATTATTTGGTAGGCAAGTGTACACACAGACAGATTCACCCCCCCCCACACACACACACAGAGCCATTTTCACTTTTATAGATATACAGATAATCACTTTTGTGACAAAATTTTCAAAATGAATGAATGCTCTATATGTATCACAAACACTCTCGATTCTTAATCGAATCATCTTGTTTTTTGTCACCTGAAAATGATCCAATGAAGAATCGAAAGTGTTAGTGGTACATATTGAGCATTCGTTAATTTTTTTTTATTTTGACACAAAAAAAGAACACTAGAAAATTTGAAAAAATAAGAAAAAGTATAATCAGAGAAATTCTGTTATGTTTAACAATGCTTGCTTTAACACACACACACACACACACACACACACACACACACACACACACACACACACACACACACACACACACACACACATATATATAAAGCAAAAATGGTTGACGCCGTATGCCCATATATATGTAAAAATATCTCTGCATGCTTGTGCTTTATATGTATATATGTGTATGTGCACACCTATACCAATTTCTAGCTATAGTAACTCTTATACATCTGACTCCTAATATCAAGCACCCCAAACTAGAGTCTTAAACCAGGTAACTACTTCTAACACATCATCTTCTCTCTTTCTTTATCTAAACCTACTTGAACTTTTAAGACTTTTGAGCCGTAACTTAACCCCTACCTAACGGACCCCTATATCCGATCAACTCCATACAGACCGCCAAATATTAAACCAGGAACATAATTTATCATACATCTGCCTAACCTCGCCCAATTAATTATACCTATTAATATATCCTACCTTTATTTTATTTATTTATTTATTTATTCTTTAAATTTTTTTATTTTCATATTTTTTTTAATTATTTTTTTCTATTTTATACGCACTGTATTTAGACAATTACTTAGCGAATATTATCCCATTTTCTTTACTACCATTATTATTATTTTCATATATATTATTTCGTTAATATTATTAATCTGTTTTTTTTTTATTGTATTTATTTTTTTATTTATATATCTTCCTACATGCATATTTTTATGATTTTGTATCATGTTATATTTATTCAATGCATGTCTGGCAATTTTAATTTAATTAATTTCTTAGAGACCTTTTATAGTCAATGAATTGAAACAGATAAATGCAATTAAGTTGAATATAACTAAGCAAGCAACGCCCTCCTGTCCCAATCAACATAGATTTTTAACGTGTCAAACTCCATATGACACATATCGAACAACAGTGACAGTCCGCTAGTTAGAGCCACATCTTGAACTGCTTGCCTTTCTCTTTCTTCCTTTAGTTCTTAGTGTTAGTTCTTATCTCTCTCTTTCTTCTCCCTACCCCAGCCTTCAAAGTATTACCCATCTTGCGCCCTCCTTTTATTTTCCACCTTCTCCCCCCTCTCTCTCTATCCCTCTCCCTCTATCCTTATCCGTGTCTGGCTGAATATCTTCCCCCCCCTCGCCCCTACCTCTCTCTAATATTTATTAAATCTTAAAACTTAACTGTTGTCGAATTAGAATTTAAATTCTTCCCCCTCTTTTTTTTTATTTGTGCTTCTAATATCGTTTTTCTAATCATAATAACCATTTCTGTCAACTCTCTCTCTCTCTCTCTCTCTCTCTCTCTCTCTCTCTCTCTCTCTCTCTATATATATATATATATATATATATATATATATATATATATATTAGCATTTCAGCCCGTACTGCGAAGGAGGAAAAGAACGGGGTAAAAACTTAACGTCTATGCTGTTACGACCACCGCCAAATCGGAAGTGGCATTTTTAAAAAATTAAGCAAGACAATCTAAAGGGGAGAATAACTTTAAAAAATACCGGCGAAAAAAGTGCCCCCCCCTGTAGAAAAGTGCCTAGTTGAAGGGGAAGATATTAATGTTTTTAGCCAATTTTTCGATATTTGTCGTATGAAAGGTCTAACTTTAAAACGATACTGATCTTGGTAAAATCCGTCGTCTCTATTGAAAGTTTAAGGCAGACATGCATACATACATACATACATACATACATACATACATACATACATTTATATATTGGCAATTAAAAATTTTCGACCCAAACCGATGAAAAAGCTTCCCCTATTTCTGAATATCCTTTATGTAAAATTTCAAATATTTAGGCCAGAAATTGTCTGAGTAATTTTGAAGAGACTGCAGAGGTAATTATTTTTACTTTGATCCCTTTTTTGACCCCTTAACATTTATTGTTTTGGGCTCAAATCAAGTTATTAAGTTAGGTCCATGTCCAAGGACCCTATATCTAAAATTTCAAGGGTGTAGACCCAAAATTGTCGGAGGAGTTTGGTAGAGTTTTTAAAGGTGAAATCGTTGAACTTTGACCCCTTAATCGCAAAATTTCTGGCCGAAAATCAATCCAAATCTCGGTACCCTGTATATCAAATTTCGATGGTAAAATTTATTTTTTTTAACGGATTCAATATTTTATTGAATTTTATTTGAAAATAATTTTAGTTCAATTTGAATATGTGCCTTCCTATCATCATTTCATTGGTTCATTTGAGTCATGTGATGTCAATAAACACGTAGACGACAATCTTATGATTTTGAGCGTTTTAAAAATTTTTTTTTAAATGAGATTTGGGTGTTGAAGAGAAAATTGCAGCGTTTATCTGCCACCATATTTTAGAGGAAACGACAAATTGCAGAAACAATTATTGTAATTAAAAAATTTCCACAGTTATATGTCTTCTTTTTTTTTTCTTTTTCGGTATTGATTCGTCAAAGCATTCTCTATTTAATGATATATTGGCAGCATTTTGTTTTTGCAAAGAAAATTATGAAATTAATTTTTAAAAATGTTAAAGTTGTGTTTCGTAAAAATAACGAAAAAAAAATTTCAATGATAATCTGAAAGATAATAATTATTTAAAACATATCAAACGAATTTCACAATTCAAAACAAAAAGGTAAAAAATCAAACACATTCAAAATACGGATTTCCATTCTTTGAAAGTCTGCTGTGTTTTTTTAAATATTTTTTTTTTACATTTGTCCTCATCTCCCCCGACAGGAAGTATATCTCAAGGTCCAGCTTTTTATTTTAAGGATAAGAGTGACAAAGAGAGGGTTTCTGTATGCAAAAAAAGTATATATATATATATATATATATAGTAATTTATAAAATATATATGGCGATTAAGCTACACTGAATATTCGGCGTTTCATCCACTCTAGAACTCCTCAGGATTATGCGCATAAGCCTGAGGAGTTCTAGAGTGGATGAAACGCCGAATATTCAGTGTAGCTTAATCGCCATATATATTTTATACATTACTAACTAGCTCTACCTACGTATTGAGCATTTTTGAAGTAAATACTTAAAGTTTACGCATATATCTATACTTTCGTATATTAATTTTATGTGAGTAAATTAAGTAGTTATATATATATATATATATATATATATATATATATATATATATATATATATATATATATATATATATATATATATATGTATATATATATGAATTTAGGAAAACTCGTCCCCGGAAAACTCGTCCCCGGAAAACTCGTCCCCGGAAAACTCGTCCCCGGAAAACTCGACCCCGGAAAACTCGTCCTCTTTTGCTAGGTAGGAAAACTGGTCCCTTATTGAATAAATATAGATTGAAAACACACTTTATGACCGTTCTTAAAGAAGATATTGTCTTTAAAAGAGAATACACACCCGATAATATTTAAAAAAAAAATTTTTACTTGTTTATTCTTGTTTAAAAAAAAATTTAATTAATTTTTCTAAGTTTTCGTTTTCTACCTAGCTTTGAAAATTTTTGGTCTTTCAACTTAATAGTATAGTTACACCTTTACTTATATGCATGTGTATATATATATATGTATATATATGTATTGTATTCTTTTTATATACATAAATATTAGTAGATTATTATTTATAATTATTAGTCCTATTTAATTTACTTAATCCCCTCTTATGGCTAAATATGTTATATTAAAAAGATAATAAATATTCATTTTATTCTGTTTTTTTATTATTATTATTATTATTATTATTTTTATTATTACTATTATTTTTATTATTACTATTATTATTATTATTATTATTATTATTAATAATAATTTTAATATTGTTTTATCATTATTTTTTTCTTTTATTTATATATTTATTTAATAAAAACGCGAAAACTTTAAATTTATACCATTTAGTATAAAGGGCTTAATTAATTGTAGACGTATGTTTCAACTGCGTTGATATTACTCGTGGACGTATGTGAGATGATAAATATGTTGGTTGGATACATTCGCTGTCTTTTTTGACATGTTAATTTCTAACGCTTGGATTGTATTTTCTGTTTGTATTTGTAATAACGTGTCTCATTACTGAATTGTATAATTGTTCATAAATTGGTTGACACGCAGATCTTTTTCTTTTTCTATATACTGTCAAATTCTTACTTTCTCTCTTTCTCTCGTTAACTATATCTCATCATTCTTTCTTTTCCCTTCTAGTCCTTATTCTCTTTATAATAACCATTTATATCTTTTTTCTTTTCTTCTCCATATTATATATATATTTTTTTCTCTCTATTTTCTTTCTCTATTTCTTTTTTTTTCTCTTCTTAATCACTCTCTCTCCATTATAATCTTCCCTCCCTCTTTACATCTTATAATTAAAGTTCTGTGTTTTAAGTTTTTTAACTCCAACTTTTAAAGAGTTCCTATCTAAAATAAAAATCCATTATTCATTGAACTTTTGAATAGTCAAGTCGCTGCCTGATGATATCTGTTGTTTGATTGAAACAAGTGGCTATTTGTAGCAGCGGGATGTGAGCATGTTTATATAACAATAAACAAGTATATATACATACATATATATATATATATAATTATTACAATAATAATTTTTTAATACCTACACATAATAGTGTTTCATCCTTTTGGGAATCATCAGTGCAGGGTGACACGTTTATATATATACACACACACACACACACACACACACACACACACACACACACACACACACACACACACACACACACACACACATTAATTTATTTCTTGCCAAAAAAATTTTTCAGCATGTCAAAAGTTAGCTACATATTTTAGAGACCTGTTTCGTTACGCTGAAACGATCTATTATTATTATTATTATTATTATTATTATTATTATTATTATTATTATTATTAATATTTCAATATCGAATCTTTCATGCGTATACTTATCAGAAAACAAATTTTTTCTTGGAAAGAAAAATATATGATAATATAATGTCGGAAAATAAAAATACATTTCTTTACTGGTCCTCTACATACGTTTTACTTGCCACTGATATTTAACAATGTCGACTCAGGAGAGGTGCGGCTGGAGATTGCGCACCTCCTGCCACGAAAAACAGCACTTACAACCCACCTCTATTTTATCAGTCACTATATTATTATAAGTCTTCGTCATAAAAAATTTGGCCTCTTTAAGAGAATTATAATAGACTGCTAACTTTTTTTAAAAATTCCATTTTAACCCCAAACAAGGCACAGTGCCACTTTGACGTAGAGGGGCTACTATCAGGGACATAATTTGCAGGGATATTATGAAGGGAGATGAGCAGCAAGATGTCTGTTCACATTACACTTGAACTTCTGCATGTCAGTACAGTTGGGAAACCATGAACCCGGAAGGGAGCTCCAAAGTCTAACAGTTTTGTGGAAGAAACTATTAGAGTAGAAGGCCTTCTTACATCTAGGGATTTCTACTGTGTAGGGGTGGACTTGGCTGCTTGTCGAGTTTGTCGAGGGTATTTACGTCGAGGGCGTACAAGGGCTTGTAGTTCGTTGGAGCATCCACCATTAAAATACTTGTAAAACAGGCAGAGGGATCCAACATTTCATCGATAGGACAGTGGTTGAAGTTTGGGTGACTGTTCAGGACCTATCAGGTTGGCGACTCTCTTTTGAACCTTTTCCAGGAGCGAGAGACTAGTAGTAGGTGCACCAACCCAAATGTGACAACAATACTCCATACTTGGGCGAATGGTGGCCTTGTAGAAGTACGTAGAAAGAACCCACCTTTTTCGCAGCAGCCTTGGCAATGCTCTCAATGTACCTGTTCCAACTCATGTTCCCTGTGAAATAAGCTTAATTTTGTATGTTGCATTAGCTTTAGATTTACTGCGTTAAGTTTGATTGTGCTTTGAAAAGTTGTATAGCAAATCAAAACATTTTTTTTTACAAATTGTTTTTATTCATGTATAGAAAATATTTTTACAATATTCTTCCATTGATATTACGTTTCAAATTTTTTGAAGATGAGGATTGATTCTTTGTATTATTTGGATTTTTCGGACTACTGCTCTCATCTTGAGTGTTCATAAGGACCCGTAGCGTAGTGGATAACGTGGTTGGTAAAATTCAGTTTTAAAGTTACACTCTTCTGAAGTTTGAAGGTCCGATCCTCATTGCGTGCGACACTCAAATATATATAATTGCGAATTACTTAGAACTTCTACAGAGTCATGGCTGACGGAACGAGAGAATGCTACCCCCGTGGGTTAAGTATGAAAGTTCGTGCAAATTTCCGAGTTCGACAGAAAGATTCCCAAGTTCGTAAAAATACACCTGAAGAAGGTCGGTGGTTACATCGACCGAAACGTTTTGAAAATGACACCCAAGATGAGAAAAATAGTCCGAAAAATCGAAATATTACGAATTCCATCACTGAATTAAAAAAAAAGTATATTACAAATCGCTGCTGATTATTATCATCAAGGTGTCGCGTCTCCGTTTACTTTTTTCCTTTTAATCTGCGCGTTCATGTAATTCTAAAAAAAAATATTCTGATACGCATTCTCCACCCAAGGCGACAAGGTTCTGCCGTTTTGTCTCATCTTTTGTGCAATATGGCTTCTGTCGAGACACACGCCGGATAAGTGAGGACTCTTGAAACCATGACCTCCAAAAAGGTTCTCCCCATCAACACTCATTCCAGGCTACAACCCATATCCTTTTGATTTTTAAACAACAAACTTTTTGTTCCATAGTTTCACTGAATTGGTCAACTCTGTTTCTTTCTTTCTTTCTTTCTTTCTTTCTTTCTTTCTTTCTTTCTTTCTGTCTGTCTGTCTGTTTGTCTGTCTCCCTCTCTCTCTCTCTCTTTCTCTCTCTCTCTCTCTCTATCTATCTATCTATCTATATATATATGATGAAAATACTGGAAATAGTATTCCGACAAAATGGAGAAATAAAAAGGAACAAACCGTGTTATGTGTTCATCAACGTTTCGTCTTTATATATAATATGAATTAAAAATTATCGAAAATTTATTCAAATCCAACCCCCCAATTCTAAACCTGTAAGGAAGGTATATTCAATTTTAATTATCCGAAATCTAAACTGCATTCTTTATTTTTATTTTTGCATTTTTTTTTATTCCAAGCTTCTTTAGACTATATATATATATATATATATATATATATATATATATATATATATATATATATATATATATATATATATATATAGTGTGTGTCAGGAGGCGATGAAAAAAATCCAATAAAGTGCTCGATCGTAGATGTAAGAGCTGAAGACACAATATTTATTTCAACACTATATATGCATATTTCAAAGGGGTACCATTGGTTTCATTGTGTTAAATCAACCATAAGAGGTTTATTTACTTTGCATTGTTTCAGCTGTTCAAAGTCGCTGATGAATTTACACTGACCCTTTCCAACCTCTTAGTGTGTTGTTTCAACGCAAAGAAACCAATGGCACACGTTTGAAATATGCATATAGTGTTGAAATAAATATTGTATATATATATATATATATATATATATATATATATATATATATATATATATATATATATATATATGTATATGTATATGTATATGTATGTATATATATATATATATTTCATAATAAAATTATCCAACAATCAGCTGGTATGGAAACCCGTGATTATAAGATTTACAAGATATTACTGGCAGTAATATTCTATAGGTATTATCCCACCTAAATAAGAATTGCTTGATATACAAGATAGAGCAAACAAATTAAATTTTAGTCATTCAATGAATTTAAAAATTTATGACGTGAAATGTTTGAGTTTCAGATCGAAAGATTTTTTATTATTCTATGTAAGACGAAGAATAAATTAGAAATATTTTAACTCCTTATCCTATAGGATTTCAATGTCTACCATCTCTTCAGAGGAGAAAAAACGCATTATAACTATTTGCTAATATTTTCTCCTCTGGAGAGATGGAAGATATCGAAATCCTATAGGATAAGGAGTTTAAATATTTCTAATGTATTCTTTGTCTTACATAGAATAATAAAAATCTTTTGATCTGAAACTCAAACATTTCACGTCATAATTTTTTAAATTCATTGAATGACTAAAATCTGATGTATATATATATATATATATATATATATATATATATATATATATATATATATATATATATATATATATATATATATATATATATATATATAGTTATTTATCATTATCGTTAGTTATCATTCCCAAACCAGAAGATGTATTTAATCCCTACTCATAAAATTTTATTCATATTTTTTTATGAATAGCGGAAGCCCACTTTCACCTTTTTTTTGGGCTGTAGCATGGAACGAGTGTTGATGGGGTGGACCTGTTTGGTGTGTGTGGGGGGGGAGGGTCATGGTTTCAAGAGTCCTCACCTATCCGGCGTGTGTCTCGACAGAAACCATATTGCACAAAAGATGAGACAAAACGGCAGAATCTTGTCGCCGTGGCTGGAGAATATATATCAGAATGTTTCTTAGAAGTACATTAAATTCCAAGGAAGAAGTAAACGCAACATCTTGATGTTAATGATGGCAAGAGGTAATCTTAGATGAAAAGTCTTCAGTCTCGGAGGACGTTTGTGGTTACGCGCTGAAGACAAAACATATTTTTTTGCACTGATGAATCATCACTTATAAAGGCTCAAGATCAATCGATGGTAAGAGTGTAGAAATCAGTTTATCAGGCGGAGGGTTCACACATCGTGAGAATTAGTTAAACCATTGTAATTTATTTTATGCACATTGTTATTACCTAAACATATCACTATGATTAATTTATAACGTTTTCTTTCGGATTATTAAAACGCCATTCATATTTTTCTGCAATATTCTCACCCATCTTGACTCGAAAACAATCTTTTTTTTTTTAGTCAACAAAAGGTGATTCATTTTCTGTAACGTTGCACAGAAACCCAACACGTTGTAGCAGAGTACGTCGTAAGGAACATAGGACAAGTAATAACTTGACACCGTTTTTGTAATAACGACATTTATTTCCCCATTCTTCCGTCACGCGTGAGTTCTCGTCACGGCTGTAACGTCACCTACGTCTCTAACGTGCTCTCTCTCATTTTTACACTCTTTCTTTTTCCCTAGCGTGAAGTCATTTCGTTCACTGCTCGGTATTTGCATATAGCCGCCATACGCGCCCTGTTACAATATTCCTTCATGGTCGTCCTCACATAGCACTACTGACCAAAAAAATCTCTTAAGAAAATTTGCTTAGGAAGTCTTGCCCCGTCCTGCATATTCTTTTAACCTAGCTCCCTCAGAGTATCACTTATTTTAAAGGTTACAGAACCATTCAGATGGCCTTAGGTTAACAACACGAGAATGAATTGAACACGAGTTAGATTCATATTTCACATGAAAACCCAAAGAATTTTACAAGTGAGGTATTTATAAGCTTGTTGACAGATGGAATCAAATTATAGAAATCAAAGCCCGTTATTGTCATGAATAAAGATTTTCAAAAATATACAATATTTCATTTTGAAGATGAAATTTAAATAAGCATAAACTTTTACATTGAACACACACACACGTATATATATATATACGTTTTATTTATTTTACGCAAGCATTGGTATGTCGCTACACATTCATGAGCATGTTTCGGTCAGACATTTACAAGTAACTAGAGACCTCTTCAGGCGATACACAAACGTTTAGTCCGTAATGAAAATTATACTCAACTCCAGTATCATTTTCATTACGGACTAAATATTTATATAAGCAATATAAGGCCTCTAGTTTCTTGTAACTGGCACAAAAAAAAAAAAAAAGATTATCAGGTCACATCATGTGTCATTCAGAAAAAAAATATCGAGATTATTTTTCAATCTGACAGTTTTACGCTTTTTCTAGGTTTATTTTTTATCAATGATTTTATTATTAATGATTTTATTATTAATAATTTTATTTAATGATTTTATTATCTTATATATATTATGTATATTTTTATCAATTATTATTATTATTATTATTATTATTATTATTATTATTATTATTATTATTATTATTATTATTATTATTATCTGTATTCCTTTTTCTTTTTTCCTTCCTTTTTTCCTCTTCATTTTCTCTATTTCGATATACATTTTACTTTCCTCCTTTTCCCCCCGTCTTCACAAACATTAAAGGGCATCATAAATTTAAAAAATTCTAAATGACACGTGATGTGACCTGATAATTTTTTTTGCTCGTAAACTCCTGTGTAATTTGCATTACGGACTAAACATTTGTCTAAACAATATCGCCTCTAGTTAGGTCTCCAGTTACTTATAACTGGTTGACCGAAACATGATCATGAATGTGTAGCAACATATTATGTAAAACAAATCAAAAGTATATCTTGCCCTACTTCGGTATTGAGCACACTTCTATTAATTCGTACTTCATTGGTTGCTTTATTTTTGAAAAATATCAACCTGAAATACACACACACACACACACACACAATATATATATATATATATATATATATATATATATATATATATATATATATATATATATATATGTGTGTGTGCGCGCGCGTCTGTGTGATGAGCATAATGGAAATAGTATTCTGATGAAATTGAGAAATAAAAAGGAACAAACCGAGTTACGTGTTCATCAACGTTTCCTCTTTTAGATGAAGTCTCGAAATAAAGACGAAACGTTGATGAACACATCTCGGTTTGTTCCTTTTTATTTTTCTCTCTCTTTCTCTATCTATATATATGTTTACAATATATATATATATATATATATATATATATATATATATATATATATATATATATAAAATAAAATAAAATAAAAATTACAATTAAATTTACCAAATTGATCCAAGATGGTAAAACTAAAGTATATTATAAATATTAAAGAATTAATATTTATAAAGTTATCTCAACCAGATGCAAAAGCTCGATAAAACCGAATAGGGGATAGAGCTTATAATATATATATATATATATATATATATATATATATATATATATATATATATATATATATATATTCAACAATGCCTAATTTAGCACTAAGAATCTCAACATCTAATAACAAAAAAATAATCAGCCCCAAAAATCATTTTCCCAATTAAACCCAAAACTAACTGTAATTGTAATAACAAACATCTTTACCCACTCAATAATGATTGCATTCATAAAGATGTTATATATTCTTGCACAATTACTTAGCTCCCACGCAATCCTCCCATAACAGACACTAATATTTCGTCTTCAAATTATCCATCTTCCCATCCTCCATCTGATATAGTTACTAATCCAATACACCAAGCTGGAAAAATGGTGGGATCTTTCTATCGATCCGGTAGATATCTCACTGCTGATGCTATTCTCTATCTATATAAGAGCCAGGTACGTCCAAGGATGGAGTACTGTTGCCACATCTGGGCAGGAGCTGCTAGAAAGGACTTGGCCTGCCTTGATAGAGTTCAAAATAGACTTCGTAGCCTCGTAGGAGATGTCCTTTTTCTCTTCCTTGCAACCTCTATCTCACAGAAGAGATGTTGCGAGTTTGTCTCTCATGTATTATTATTTTCATGGAAAGTGTTCAACTGAGCTTCAATCTATGGTCCCCCCTCGCCAAACTTTCACAAGAAACACTCGTCTAGTTGTAAACACTATCAATAATTCCCCCCACTCTTTATCTGTGCCTAAACCTAAACGTAGATTCCATGAACAAAGCTTCTTTCTTAGAACTGCACGCCTGTGGAATTGTTTTTCGTTTTCCTGCTTTCCGGCTGACTACAATATGGTTGTCTTCAAGTCTAACGTAAATAAGTTCTTGATGAGCCGTTCCATATAAGTTATCAAATTTACCAAATTTTCATTACTAATGATTACTATATTGTCCAATTTCTACTGTACACTCTTTAACCCTTATCCTTGAGTGGCATCTTGGCCTTGATAATGTGGTGATGCCTAGCAGCCCCTCCATCTACAATCACACAACTAGCAATCATGATAATAATAATAATAATAATAATAATAATAATAATAATAATAATGAGAATAATAATATTTCTCCTAACAGCCATCCTAACACTAACAACACTCATTATCCCCTCCAAAATAGTCCTCATACAATCATTGTCCCACCATATGTTGAACACTATGAACAAAATTCAAACCATTTAACTAATACAAATCAGCAAATTAATATTAATACCAGACCTCGGGCTTTTAATAAAGTACATACTTATATCGGCGCTACTTCAACATTAATTAAGAAAAGAATATCAAACCACATTTCTTCTTTTAACAACCATAATTCTAATAATAACCAAGGAACTTCTCTAACCACTTTAATTAAAAAACTTAACTTTAATAATATTTTGAGAAATCAAATGGACCATCATAAAAAAGTTAAGTCTTATACTCCAGGCTCAAAGTCATGTCGCCTCTGCACAACCGAAGCTATAACTATAATTACTTCCCTTCAAAGTAACAATATAATAAATTCTAAAAATGAACTGATATCTTTCTGTAAATTTTATTATGGTAATTTTGAAATTACATAGTTATTAATTTTACCTTTTAGATAGATATATAATTTTTCTTTAACTTTATCGTTTTTTCTACATACTTCCTTAATACTTTATAATTTAATAATCATTTATTTTAATTCTTTATTTCTTCTTTGCTTGACCGTTTTTTATCTGCAATTTCTGTTTTAGTCTTTAAATATTCCTATCTATCTAATATATCAATCTACCCACACTTTCACATCTTGTATGTATATTTACTTATATTTTACTATATGCATTTACTTTCTCGCTTTTTCCTGAATTTGCAGATACCGACCATCCTCTCCCCTTAAATAATTTTTATTTTATATTTTATTTTTTGATTTTTATTTATTTATTTATTGTTTATTTATTATTTATTTCCTATTTATTAATTAATTAATTTATTTATTTTCCATTTAGTGTATTTTAACAACTCTTACTGACATTTTCTGAAGTAATAACCTTTACATTTCAGTTGACCTATATTATTTTGCCCTATATATTTTTTCGCGCCTTTTAACATTTCATGTCTGGGTCATTTTGACATTTGTTTTTCTATTTTATATTTAATTCTATCACCATTTAATTTCTTTTCTCTTCTTCTTCCCTGATCTTTCTTATTTATATTTATGTCTCGGCAGCAGTGTGAAAAGCATATCTTATTTTTCTTTTATTAATATTATTGGAAATTTTCCTCTTTTCCCTTGTACATATTTGTGAATTATTCAATGGATTTCGGCCTTTGGA
>NC_136483.1:147744395-147756895 GCF_053919585.1 Euprymna scolopes
TAAATATCGATTGCAAACATATTTTATGTCCGTTCTTGAAGGAGATATTGTTTTAAAAGCGACTACACCCCCATAATATTTTTAAAAATATATTTTATTTGTTTAATGTTGTTTTAAAAAAGATAAATCGATTTTTCTAAGTGTTGGTTTTCTACCTCACTTCGTAAGTTTTCAGTTATTTAACTTATTTTAAAGCGTTTATCCAGTCAAAAAACAAGTAATGTGAAGTGTTACGTGAGAAAAAGAAAAAATGTCCGACATAAGAGGATCGCATCTTGTGAATCTCGATAATCGCTCAAAAGTAGACAATTAAAGAAAATACTGAGGGATATATAGCCTAAAAAAGAAAATAAATTTTAATATTTTTTGAAATATAATTTAGGGGAGGAGGCTTTTTAAAAACTATATCTCCCTTAAAAACAAAACAATAAACAACAAAATAAAATGAAATTAAAAAGATTCTTGAATAACTTGAGTAAAGTTTTCGATAAAATTGATAAATAAATTTCTTTATTTATTACTTTTTTTCTTTGGTTTAACAATTTTTTTCTTTTGGTTTAACAATTTTGAAGTAAAAAAAAATGACTCTACGAGAGATTTTCAACACACATCCTCCCGCCAAAAATTTTTTTCGTTACTTATTTATAGTTAACTATCGGGGGGGGGTACCCGGCGTTGCCCGGGTGTTTGGAGGTGTAAAAGAAGAAAACGTTTTGGTAGGTAGTTAGGCTCGAACCCGAACCCTTGAGGTTAACAGGCTGATGACTTCCCCCACACTACAATGGCAGAGAAGTGAGAATGTTTGAAATAAAATCCTTAAAAAGTGCGTGTTTAATGAGGTCAAAGATCACGTCACAGTGAATGAAAAGTGGCAGGTGCGTGCGGAATTTAATTCCGCACTTAATTTTACTGCGGGATAGTTTTTTTTTTTACCCAACTTTGTCTGGTTTGTTTTGTTTTGTAAAACTAGCCCCCCCCTTTATTAGGGGAGTGTTCAAATAAAAGCAATTGTCTGATATGACGGTGAAAACCGACATTGACCAAACATCTACCGGTTTCTGGACCCCATGTCGGAGAACCTGTATTTATTTGCCCCCCCCCGAACAAATTAGGCACAAGGCCGTTTTTCAATGTGGAGAGATTGGGAAATGGGGACCAACTCCCCAGGGAGTAGGTGGATAGTGACAATTGGTATGAAGGGTTTCCCTTACATTGACCAATAACTGATTGCTACAAGAGCAATGATCTTATATGTGGGGTTGCTCCTACATATGGTCTTTGATTGCAGTATCTGCCGGAACAGATACTACACAAAAGTGATTTGAGATATTAAATCTTTTATTCAAGCAACACTAAACATGAACAAAAAACTTAGGCACAAGGCCAGCTCAAAAGGGGGGAAAATAGGGGTCGTTGGTCATCCTTGTCACTCTAGAACTAAACGAAATGTTCTCTTAGCTAGAATCTTCTTCCACCATAATACCGCATTCACCCTTTCGTACTTGGAGGCGTCCTACTTAGAACAGAATTTTAAAAACATTTTTATACACAAAAGTGATTTGATCTTGGCCAAAAGGTCAAGCAGGCACGAATGCCAGGGAACTGCTGATACGATTCAGTTTCGCTTTTTTATAGTGAAAAGCGAAACAAGTACGAAGCGATCGAAAATAACGCGTAAAAGCCAGGCAAATTAAAGATAGACGCGACCCCCGTTCTTAACTCGTATATATTATGATTTAGACTGTATATAAAAAGTTTTAAGAAGGAGTGACCCGACCGAGCGCCCGCCCCCCTGAAAAAAGTCTTTTGCGGACATACACAAAAAGTGCAAACACACACACACACACACACACACACACACACACACACACACACACACACACACACACACACACACACACACGCACGCACACGCACACACGCACACACGCACATTTTCGCTTATATATATATATATATTACAATTTTATATTTCTGGTTTTAGACATTGCATTTTCTTGTTTATGACGATATTTTTTGGAGTATTAAAATATAATGAAAAAAAAAAAAAAAAAAAAAGCAGGAGGAGGATTGGATTCTTCTCTAGAATTCTCCTGCAGTTTTTGTTTTGTTTTTGTTTTTTAATTCGATGATTTGTTTTTACTAATATCTAATGCACCAACGGATTGTTAAAAAATCTCTGCTCCCGTTATTCAAGAATGTTTTTAATTTCATTTATTTTGTTGTTTTGTTTCTGAGGGAGATATAGTTTTTTTTTTATTTCCCCCCTCCTCTATTTCAGGGTTAAAGTAGATTTATTTGTAAGAAAATTGCGTTAAAAATTTAGAACAACAGTAAATAAGTATAAATATTTAAAAAATATTATGGAGTGTGTAGTCTCTTTTTTCGACCTGAATAAACGCTTTAAAATAAGTGAAACTACTAAAAACATATCCAGCTAGGTAGAAAACGAACACTTAAAAAATCGATGTTATCTTTCATAAAACAACAGTAAACAAGTAAAAATATTAAAAACAAAAGTATTATGAGGTGTGTATTCTCTTTTAAAAACAATATCTCCTCCAAGAATAGTCATAAAATTTGTTTTCAATCGATAGTTATTCAACAACGGCCCAGTTTTCTTACCTAACAAAAATGAACGAATTTTCCATGGACGAGTTTTCCATAGTCGAGTCTTCTGTGGATGAGTCTTCCTAAATTCTCTATCACTCTCTCTCTCACACACACACACACACACACACACACACACACACACACACACACACACACACACACACACACACACACAATTACAGAGCATATAATGGATCAATGGCAAATTCTAAATTTCATTATGTTGACCATCTTACAATTTATTCCTTTAATTCAGTTAACATTTACAATTTTTGGCAGTGTCTGTTTCGTAGCACAAAATCATTCACTTAATTATTGTAGAAATCAATGAATCTATTTTGCACTTAACTCATCAGAAGAAATAGCAACAATCAATCCACCGAAAGGAAATAAAATGTGTTTGGACATGATAAAAAACCCCCGAAAATTGGAAAAGAATCTGCCATTACCTTACTATTTGCTTACATTACGCCATTTTTAACCGAAATATAGCGTAATTTTGGGGTTTTATTTATTACTTTTTCTAATGATTATATTTTTGTCCTTGGCATTATTGGTAAGAAATTCCTAAATCTAATTGAAGAACACTTTCCCGTAACCAATCCCTTGCATAAAATCTTCAATAAAAATAACCTAAAACTGTCCTATAGTTTTTACGAAAACTTGCAGAAGATAATTCATGCACAATAACAACATATTCAATAAAAGTCATTGAAGAAAAATAATAACAAAATAAGTAATAAAAGTAACTAATATAGAAACACTAAAAATAACACAAAAGACAAAAATATAATCACCAGAAATAGTAATGACCCAAACCCAAATAGCCATCGCCCTAATAGAAATAAAGCGAGAATAATTTATTTTCCTTATGAAAGGCCCTAAAATCTATTTTCAATCAATATTATTCCTAATTTTCCTATCTTGCTAAAATTGCCTAATTTTCCGGACACTGAAGCAAGTTAGCCCATGGAAAATTTAACAATACTCATCATATCTTATCACAATAGAAATTAACCCATCGCATGGCGGTGCTGTTTGCATCCTTAAGGTCTTGGTTTGAGCAATGAGGACCCAATCGGCAGTTTTCCCTAAGGTGGTGCACGGTTGTACCTCTCCACATGGACAAAAAGGTGAGGTGTCTAGGCCCCACTTGTGGAGATTGTCTTTTGTTTTGCCTACTTTGGCTCTGGCTCTATTTAGAGTCACCCAGTTTTTTCTACCAAGGTTTGAACCCTGAGGGAGTGTTTCTTTTGGGTAGGGCTTCATTTTTATTCCTGTTGTTATAGTCTAGCAATACTAAAAAGAATATTAGTACGGCACACCGGTTCTCGTCAGATCACCGAAGTTAAGCAACGTTGAGCCTGGCCAGTACCAGATGGGTGACCATTTGGGAAGGCTAGGCGCTGTATGTACCTTCTAGGAAGGTTGGGTGTGGGGCCAGCACCCTCGCCTCGAAAAAAGAACTCGCTGCATCTACAAAGTTGTAGATGGCCTATGCCCCTCCAGTGGCTCAAGGCTATGAATGGATGGATGGATGGATGGATGTATGGATGGATGAAAAAAGAATATTAATTAATCCTTATTTCTGTATGCTACAATATTAATTTATAGCATTTACGATTCGTATTTCTATTTGTTTTATTATTAGATATAATCTCGTTTTAAACAAATCATTATATTCTACACCCACACAATCACACATTCGTATTTTTATGTTTAAATTTAATTATTAACTTGTTAGCTTAATACTTGAGTTAATATTTAGTAATGGATTCAAAATAATATCAGTTGCATATTTAATCAATCAGTTCCCATTATGTTAAATCAGACGATATGTTTATTAAGGTTTCTTTATGGAATTTTAGTGTAAAATCCCTTGGTTGCTATTATATTTATCCAGAGTGGACTGCTTGAAATGTCTACAACTAATCCTTATTAGGAAGGAAGCGGCTTGATTTATGCTAACCGATATTTGGAGTATAGAAAATTAAGAAAAAAGTTCTTGATATTCTAATGATAACTATACATCCACATACTCCTTTTAGAACCGCAGTTACTCCTCCAAGATCAAAAAGCTATAAGAGGACACAATATGTTATACATAGAGCAAATGGGATAAAAAGGAAACAGAAAAACCAGAATAACAAAAAAACAAAAAACAAAAAACAAAAAACAACAAAAACAAACAAACAATAACAAAAAAACAAAAAAAAAAAAAAAACAAAAACAAATCTATGACATATTTCGACTACAAGAAAGCATAAGACAGTCTCCAAGACATGGATAATTGAATATATAAGAACGTGTAAAATATCTAACAAAATTATTAATCTCGTAATGAAAGCGGTAGAAACTGATAGTTGGAGCACAACAACTGACTGAGATAAAATACAAAGATACATTTTCCAGGGAGACTCTTACGAACCACAGTGACGGATCACAGCTTATATTACGTGGCTTCCTTCAGACTTGACAGACTATGGATACCCACTGTAAGGGTGCCTGCGCGTGAAATTTGTGTGGCAAGAGATGCGCAGTCTCCCACCACGTCTCTCGTGAGTCAACATTTTTGCATACCAGTGGCAAGTTGAGGTAGAGGACGACTGGGAACAATGCAGAGATGAGCGGAGAACACATACAGCGCCTAGAATTGCCAAATGGTCGCCCATCTGGTACTAGCCAGGCTGAACGTTGCTTAACTTCAGGTATCTGGCGAGAGCCGGTGTCAACGTTTGCTAGATAAAATTGTCCCAGACTGAGACGACAAAACGAACAGAGAAGAATTAATTTTATTCTTATTCAGTTTTATTTAAGTACTAGACTACCCGTGACCCGTTGGGCCAGTATGTTATATTAGCTATGGAATTAATGTATGAGCGTGACACTTGTGACATAAAGAAAATAGTTTTTTGTGACATAACAGAAACATTTTTATGAAAGTGTATTGAAATGAAAAAAAGAATATACATAGATTTCTATGAGTCGTTCTGTTTATAATTGTTTATTTTTGAAAAAACAAAAAACAAAACAAAAAACTTACAGCCATTGAATTATAAGTGGTTTGCCATACTTATAGGTAAATGTGCACTGAACAGATACCATAATACTTAAAGTTAAATTCAAATTTTGATATATCTTTTTTAAAAGAAATTGTTAGTTGAAAGTACAGAAAAACACTCTCCCCATGTTAAGAATGGCTTTTTAAATAGAAAATAAAAATAAAATGTAACTTTTTTCATTTATTTAAAACAAACAGTCATGACCCATTGGGTCAAATATTTAATTTATATGTTAATAATAAGGCCAATAAAACTAATTAAGACAATGCGGAAATGAACGATGTAAAAAAAGCAGAAAGTATTAACAATTGTTTATTTGGGTAATTTAAACGCGGACGCCCCCCCCCCCCCCAAACAAAGCAAAACAATTGGGACGCTGAAAACGTATACAGTAAAACAATACGTTTTATTGTCGCGTTGATTATTTATTTGTAACGCAAATTGCAAAAACATTTTCGGGGTTATTTATTTATGCTGGTAGTGTAGAAGAAAATGTATGAACGTTTTAAAGAAAGGTGTATTAAAAAATGGAGAATAAATTAAACAAAAAAGGAAGGCGGTGGGTAAATCGCCGTTGTAAAATGCTCTCATGGTTGTCAATGGGTTAAAGCAGATTTATTTGTAAGAAAATTGCGTTAAAATAACTTAACTGTAATACGGAAATGAACGATGTAAAAAAATGCAGAAAGTATTAACAATTGTTTATTTGGATAATTTAAACGCGAAAAAAAAAACACAATAAAAAACAATTGGGACGCTGAAAACATACACAGTAAAACAATATATTTTATTGTCGCGTTGATTATTTATTTGTAACACAATTAAAAAAACATTTTCGGAGTTATTTATTTATGTTGGTAGTGTAGAAGAAAATGTATGAATGCTTTTAAGAAAGGTGTATTAAAAATGGAGAATAAATTAAAAAAAAATTCTGCAAAAGTAGCGATTTATGTTTATTTGTTTACGCTGTTATGGGTTTATGTTTATGTACGCATGCGCAACTGGAAGTCGTAAACCGGATGTGGGGTCACAACACCCGTTACAAGGTCATTTGAGTTTTATAATTATATAGATTATGGCTTTGGGGCTCTGTGCCGGTAGAGAGATTATGTCAACTAGTGTGAATTTCGAGAGTGTTTCATTAAGTACATGTCAGGACAATGTGACGACAAACGGGAATGAACCCAGTGTACCTAATGTGAGGGATGCGATAAGGGTTCAGAGGTCGGCTCTATAGACAAAACACGCTAGGAGCAGGTGTCGATGATTACATAAGACATGGTCACGTGTTTGAGGAATGGAACAGAGTTTCGACGCGATTTGCGGCAAAGAAGCAGCAGATTCACACATATTCACATTCAACTCCCCACATAATGTTCCTGGCGTTATAGTTCTAAGTAATTGTTCTTTACGTTAATAGTTAACAAAATGCCCCTGGTGATGCTTTGTTGGTGGCAAAACTTTCATCTAGACTCATTAAAAATACTTTTTCTTAAATTAAAAATTTCCGACCTGAAGCTAATGCACGAATCAAGTACCCGTTAACTCTCATCATATGAATACGAAAGCATTTTTATTATATAATCTGTTCGAATCCACATGGAATCCGATAATGTAATCCCCATCCCGTACCCCCGTAAAAAATATCCATGGCAAAAAAACTCGTCAGCTACAACCACTGTAAAGAATGTTCCATTCTATTCTTGTGTACCTAAAAGTAAACGAAATTTTCATGAACAAAGTTTCATCTGTAGAATGCAACACGACGGGACTGACGCAGCTGACTACAACATGGTCGTTGTGAATAAATTATTGTCAAGCCGATCACTTAAATAATTAAATTCTGATCATTTCACCTATTGGTTTCTTAATCTCATCAAGATGTTGATCATCGCCAACTTAAATTCTTGAACCTTTATTTTTCGGATGAGACGACATACAGATCGATTGTTTATCATTCCGTTTTATTGATTTATGTTTAGACAAATATGCTCATTCGTTATCAACTTTGTGCATTATAAATTGGATATATCTGCAACGGTCTTTTTTTACACCTATGAAAGTTCTTTTGACTGTAATATCCAAACCTGTTTGATTGTACCCTCCCATTATGTTACAGAATTGGTCCCCTTGCTGCTTCAGTTGCTTGGAGACCTTGGTAGAAAGTACCAGTCAGGAACACATTCTTGACAATAAGCCCGACATGTGTGGGGCCAGGAACTGGTCCGATACCTGTCGAACTGACGTACACCGCCTGGGTATTACCAAAAAGAATGTCCACCCTCCCAGGCCTTGCCAGCCGGCTTTTTGGTGGGGAAAGATTATTGTTGTTGCCTGAGGCGTCCCGATCAATGAATGCCGACGGAATGCCCAGACAATTTTTGCTAGTCCAGAGTGCCTCTTTTTTACGAACGCTGGCTTGACATGCCGCCTTCTAACCTTGTGTCACATCTTGCTGTGGTGGGCAGCAAGTAAATATCAACTCTGTTTAATTGTATAGCCACTGAAAGTGAAACGGCTGTATTAATAAAAGTTTTATTTGATACGGTATCGTTAGTCCAATATGAATCGAAATCAATTTATCCTCGTGTAAATCTGGGCTAGGTTTTTAATGGTGCACACGAATGGCAAACGTTGCAGGTGTTAAATGTCCAGCCAATGGAAAAGTGGAGGCAAGGAGAATTGAAAATATCTTTTGTTGGAGTCCAGTCACCTAAGAGATGTCTCTTTTTGTATGAAATAAAATAAGGCTCCGTTCAGTCTTGACAGACTTGTGGGAATTGAAACTCCTTTAATTCTGATAACCGACACAGCCACGTCACTTCCTGTTTCTTATATTTCTGCCTCTTTCGTGCTGAACCCTCAACATCATGGGGACGGGATCGTCTATAACATAAGCAGGCCATCCTTTCCCCCCTCCTTCAACAAGTGGTAAACCTTGACGCGATTTTTTTTCAAGAATGGAGACCATCCTCCATGTGTAGTTTGATGAATTGAATGGTAGAATGATTGAAAACCAAAAGGTCGCATAATGATGACGAAAACATACCGATATATGTTAGTGAAAAAATGTAGATTTATTTACATAAACTTACATGAGAAATAATAAAGGTATAGATAGTAAGAATAAGAGTTCGTTGAGAAAGGAGTAACGTTACCTGCGATTGATGAGAGACTGACGGGTTAGTCAGGCGCGCTGGTTGGGTGGTCATTCCAACCAGAGTAGTGCTTCGTTACATGTTGACTGGTTGAGGATTCAGCGCAAAAGAGGCAGAAATACAAAAAAAAAACAAAAAAACAAAACAAAACAAAAAAACAAAACAAAAAAACAAAAAAAAAAAACAGGAAGTGAGGTGGCTGTGTCGCTTTCCGGTTATCAGAGTTAAAGGGCGGCAATCGAATTAGCCTGGGAGTTTCAATTCCAACAGACTATGGATATCCACTGAAGGGTGCTTGCGCATGAAATTTTTGTAGCAAGAGTTGCGCAATCTCTAACCTGTTTTCAATAATTTTTCCACTTTTAATTCCAGTAACAAGGATATAAGTTCGGGACGAGTGTAAAGAACGCCGATATAAGCGGAGAACACATATAGCGCCTAGCATTGCCAAATATTCACTCATCTGGTACTGATCAAGCTTATCGTTGCTTAACTTCAGTGATCTGGCGAGAACCGGCGTGTTAACGTAATTATGCCGTATATATAAACACACACACACACACACACACACACACACACACACACACACACACACACACACATATATATATATATATATAAAGCTGAACGTCTGTATGTGTGTGTGTGCATGTGTGTGTGTCTGGTCACGAATATGGTTGACTATTTTAAAAAACTGATTGCATATAATGATAGAAGATGTATCGAGGATCAGGAATGGGTATGTTTGATCTGGCAGAACGGTGGTTCATAAAAATTGTGGGGTATGCGTTCGCGCCTGGCCCCCAAAGTATGTAAATAAAAAATGAAAAAAAAAAAAAAAAAACGTTTACAAGGTTTTTTTTTATATAGATGTACATAAAAATACTTTGATAAGTATGTTTTAACTTAAATAGGGATGGTATAATAAAATTGAGGGGTCTGCATTCGCGCCTGGCCTCGATAGAATGGAAATAGGCACACACTTTAATAAAGACTTTTCATATTTATCTTTGATAATTATGTTTCAGTTTGAAGAAATATGGTATAATAAAATTATGGGGTGTTCGTTCGCGCCTGACCGCATACCATACATACATCCCCTACTCACATTTGGCCCGAGGCCTCACATAGCTACACAACTTCCGGCCCTTCATCCAGCATGCTTTGAATCGACCTGTTACGCACACCATTTGAAAAGGGAAAATTTTTCCGAAATTATTATGGAACACGTCGCATGAAAACAAGTAAGACATTTTACCATACAACTGAATAAAAAAAAATAATAAAACATATATATATATATATACATGTACTTATTGATTTGTAAATCGCCACTTGTTCTCGTCTCCTCTTACCAACAGCGACTATAATTCATTCCTCGCATTGTGACAGCCTTCTAAATCTCTTTTACATATATATATATATATATATATATATATATATATATATATATATATATAGTAAGTTATAAAATATATATGGCGATTAAGCTACACTGAATATATATTTTATAACTTACTAACTAGCTCTACCTACGTATTGAGCACTTTTGAAGTAAATACTTAAAGTTTACGCATAAATTTATACTTTCGTATATTAATGTGAGTAAATGAAGTATATATATATATATATATATATATATATATATATATATATATATACTTCAGAATAATGCAATGCAATAGATCTACTGGTATGGAAATCCAGTAATTATTGATCTTATAAAATATTATTGGCTGTGATATTTTATAAAGACAATCCCAGTTAAATAAAAATTGCTCAATATATCAGATAAAGCAAATAAATCATAATTTAGTAATTTAAATTTTATGGCCGTTGCGAAGAAGGTGGGCTCTCTCTACCGTGCTAGAAAGCTACTAACGTCTGAAAGTATCCTGTATTTCTACAAGGGCCACCATTCGCTCATGTATGGAGTATTGTTGTCACAGTTGGACTGGTGCATCTTCTACTAGTCTCTCACTCCTGGATAAGGTTCAAAAGAGAGTCGCTAACCTGATAGGTCCTGAACTGTCATCTAAGCTTCAGCCTCTGTGCCATCGATGAAATGTTGCATCCTTCTGCTTGTTCTACACGTACTTTAATGGTGAATGCTGCGACAATCTACAAGCACTTGTACTCCCCCGACGTAAATACCCCCAACAAAGCCGACAAGCAGCAAAATCCCACCCCTACACAGTAGAGATCCCTAGATGTAAGAAGGGCTTCTACTCCAATAATTTCTTCCCCAGAACTGCTAAACTTTGGAACTCCCTTCCAACTGTACTGACATGCAGAATTTAAAGTGTCATGTGAACAGACATCTTGCTACTCATCTCCCGCCATAATACCTCTGCAACTTATGTCTCTGATAGTGTTACGAGAACAAGTCCCCTGTTCTTGTAAGTAAGTAAAAATGAGATAGGATAGTCCGAGAATTCGAACATGGGAAGCTAGGTTTGGAATTAAGATTCAGGAGAATTCCGATTGTTAGTTTTAAAATCAATAGCAGATATGTTTGTTGAAAAGGAATTCGTTTGTTTAAAAATGTTATTATGAAAAGGAATTTGAAACGAACAATAGAAAATTTAAACATATTGAAAATTAGGTTAGGCCGAAAATAAGTTAGAAAAATTCGGTCTGCAGACATGTGTGGACAGTGCACGTAAATTCAGACCATGTGAGTCGAGCACATGCTCGGACATGGGGGAACGAGACACGTGAAGCATGTCCAGGCCATGGGATCGATGCACGTTTTTGGCAATACGATGACGTCATGGCTGGGAGATGAGTTCTCAATATAGTTGGCTAGTTTTTACTGAGAACGGAGAGAGGGTCGGACAGAGTCGGACAGACAGAGCTGACATTGATCAGAAGGAATCCACTTTTGGAAGTGAAGAGGTAGAAGTTGAAATCATGTAGTGACTTTGAATTCCTTGATGGAAATCATTGACCGGTCGAAGAAATAAAGGACGTCATCATTCTGTAACTGCGTATTGCCTTGTGTCATTCTCAACAAACAAAGGTAAAGTGAAATTGTATTTATATGAACTTTGTGTATAAACCCATCTAAGTAATGTGTCACTCCATCTTAAGAAATGTGTCTTCTTCAGCTGTCATAAATAATGACTGTCCCCTCCCGTGATGAAAGAACTGATAATCCTCATCTCTAAAATATATGTTATAGAAACATTCACAAACTGTATAAATGTCTATCCCTCTTATATCTCTCCCTCATCAAATTGTATTACATGGCTCCGTCTCTGTATCAGAATGTATACTATATAATATTCCTCCCTCTAATATGAACACCCAGTATGCAACAATAGTAGCCCCTTACATCAAATGACACTGTGCCGTGTTTGGGCGGAAAATGGAATTAAAAAAAGAAAAATCAATGTTTGTTAGATAAAGAACTTTAATGAAACGTTCGAATATCGGCAGTCTTGCAGTTAAGCCCGGCAAACTCGAAAGTAAGTTCGACAACTCTAGAGGGGCCACATCAGTATTTACACCGTCAAATCCCGATATTACGATTTATTAAAGTTTTAAAACATAAAATAAAAAATATTTAATTAATATTTAATAAAAAATATTAAAATTATTTAAATATTTTTATTTCTATTTTCTTTTATTACGCACAGCAAAGTTTCACGGTTTTTAAAATAAT
>NC_136483.1:147761895-147764395 GCF_053919585.1 Euprymna scolopes
CATATGTAGGAACACAACAGAATACAACAATATATTATACTGCCTTGTACATGCAATCGTGCCTGTCCTTATATTCCTTTGAAATTAGTTTGTTGCATTCATTTATTATGTGATCTATTGTTTAGTATCTTTGTTCACAGAATCTACATTTACTGTTTTCTCGTATTTTATCTATTTTAAAGTTAATGTGGTTGTTTCTAATTGCATTCTGTATTGCCGCCAGTAGAGATTCTGTTTCTCTGTTCATGTGTCCTTTTTTAGCCACATGTATACGTTTTCATGATTATTTTCTTTTGTTATTTCTCTTCCCACTTTTCTTGTCATCGTTTTCTGTATCGTTCTTTTTGACGATGTCTCTCGTTACGGTGATCAATTTTTTCTGTGTTCTGATTTATGTTTCAAGTCCTTTTTGTGCCTTCTACACAGTCTTCTACGTTTATTAGTCTTCTTCTTCCTTAGTGCTTTTTCACATTGAGTCTGTCAGTATCGCCTTTTGGGTGTAATTCATTGTGCATGGTCAATAGTTTCCTTATCTTCTGTTCAAATTGCCTAAGTTCCTTTTTAGTCCAGCCTATGAATGGTCCAGAGTACCTTATTAGCGATACTGCCCAAGTGTTTCTTCCTTTAATTAGATTTCTAATATATAATTTTATTTCTAAGAGTTTCCTTGTTCTTCTCAAGAACCATTTTCCGATCTTTTCTTTCATTTCCTTACATTTCATTGAATCTGCTTCCAGAACACCTAGATATTTGTAAGTTTCATGTTCACCAACTGCCTTCATCTTCTCTTAGTTGAACAGTTCGGTACATTCTAATGGTTTTAATTTCCCATTTTTCAACCCTAGTAGGGCACAATTTTCCATTCTAAATTTCATTCCAATGTCCTGGCTGAATATTCCTGTCGTGTTTATCAGCTTCTTCAGTTCCTATTTTTTTTTCTTTTTTCATGCATATACATTGGTGCCCGGAAAACTCGTCCCGGGAAAACTAGTCTCCGGAAAACTCGTCTCCGGAAAACTCGTCTTCGGAAAACTCGACCCCGGAAAACTCGTCCCCTTTCGCTAGGTAGGAAAACTGGTCCCTTATTGAATACATATCGATTGAAAACACATTTTATGATCGTTCTTGAAGGAGATATTGTTTGTTAAAATAGACTTTAGCCCCCCCCTAATATTTTTAAAAAATATTTTTACTTGTTTATTGTTTTTTTTTTTTTTTTTTTTTTTTTTTAAAATATAATCGATTTTCTAAGTGTCCGTTTTCTACCTAACTGGCTAAGTTCTTAGTGGTTTCACTTATTTTAAAGCGTTTATTATGTTCATAAACGAGACAGCATATTTTTTTTATATTAATATAAAAAGAATTTACTTATTTACTGTTGTTTATAAAAGGGTAAAATCGATTTTTCTACCTCGCCGACTATGTTGTTTGTTTAATTTATTTGGAATCGTTTATTCGGTAAAGAAAAAAAAAACACAGAAAACAAACAAAAAACATGGCGAGTGTTACGTGAGAACGAAAAATAATGTCCAGCATGAGAGTATATCACATCTTAGGGGTCTTGATAATCGCTAAAAAATAGAAAATTAAAGAAATTACTGAGAGAGATTTGGTTTTAAAAAGAAAATAATAAATTTTAATATTTTTTAAAATATAATTTAGAGAGGGGTGGGGGGGGGGGTAAAAACTATATCTCCCTCCGAAAAACAACCAACAAAAAATGAAATTAAAAAGATTCTTGATAAACGTTAACGGAGTTTTCAATAAAATTGATTGATAAATTTATTTAGTGATTACTTTTTTCTCTTAATGATTGATTTTAGAATTTTGAAGTATAAATTAGAAAAAATAAAAATGAGTTAACGAGAGATTGTTAGCGGTGCCCGAATAACTCGTCCCCGGAAAACTCGTCCCCGGAAAACTCATACCCGGAAAAATCGTACCCAAAAAACTCCCCCTTTTTACTAGGTAGGAAAACTGGTCCCTTATTGAATAAATATCGATTGAAAACACATTTTATTACCGTTCTTGAAGGAGATATTGTTTTTAAAAGAGACTATACACCCCCATAATATTTAAAAAACATTATTTTTAACTCTTGCTTAAAAAAAAAACTTAATCACCGAGTCAAGATACGAAAAACGAAACCAAATATTTATTTAAAAAATACTCTAGTTTTAACACTTTTTGTATCATTACGAAACAAAAATAAATAAAGAAAACACGTATTATCAAAGAAAGGAATTGTTTTATTTAGAAGAATTAATTCAGTTTAAATAAATTCTTGTGTTATTGCAAAACAAAAAAGAAAACACGGTCTTATTTAATTTTGGTACCGCGCTGAAATAATAACGTTATTATTTCGAAAGTCATTCTTAGGGGAGGGTATCATTTAAACGTCATTTCGGGGGCACTTGTGCAGTATACAAATTTATTTTCTTTTAAACTTTTTTCTTCAAAACTATATTTACCTCAGTATTTTCTTTTATTTTCGGACATT
>NC_136483.1:147766895-147781895 GCF_053919585.1 Euprymna scolopes
AATAGAAGGCTGAGAAATGTGAAGGGAGAAGTGTTAATAAACAGTTCTTTAAACAGAGTAGGGGAATGCATTTTCATTCCAATGTCCTGGCTGAGTATTCCTGCTGTGTTTATCAGCTTCTCCAGTTTCTTCTTTCTTTTGTTTTTGGCAAACAACTTCAGGTCATGCATATACATTAGGTGGTTTATTCTTTGTTTTGTGTTTGTAAACTTGTATCCGGCATTGCATTTCCTTAAGTATGTAGTTGAGTGGCATCATGGCCATGATAAACAGTAGTGGTGATAGAGAGATTACTTGGAAGGTTCCTTTCTGTGTTCTTATCTCAGTCAAGTACTGACCTCCAGCTGCCAATTCCAGTCTCCATATTTCCCCAAAATACGGAGGCCAAAACCTTGCCTGCTAATGTTCGTGTCTTTTGGACAGTTTTTACCTGCCGCTGTCCACTCACATGACTGGCAAAATCTTATTTAAAAATAAAACTATTTATCAATTTATGTGATTTTTGGAACATGATATTTTCTTTCCGTCACAGATACATCATATGGACTTTTCTTTCTTTATTTTAAATATAGGTGAAATAGTAGTGCCACCCGTATGTCAGGTACAGGACTTATTGAGTGATATGTGACTATAACCAGCTTTTTTACATGCTTCATTTTTTTTTATCATTCAACAACATTCCATTGAACTTTGTAAAATTCGAGATAAAAACAAACATAAGGGAGATATAATCAATCTTTGGAAGGGATTTATTACACACAAGTTCATTATACAAGACGAAGACAGCGTGATGATACATATAAACTTAAAAAGACAAGATATATTACCTAGCGGTTTAAATGACGAACAAATACAAAAAGTTTACATAACAATTATAAGACATTTATTTTTCCAGCTGGTGATGAGAATTCGATGCGTGGCTAAGTTGCTACATTTTGTCGTCTTCCTCCCATCGCTTCCTAAGGAGCTTCGACTAACTCTGTCAGTCTGCCGGACTAACTCGGTCTGTTCTCCGACTCGCCTTCAACTCTCTCTCCAACTGAACTGTCTCTCGAACTCTAACTTAACAGTATATATTGATTCTATATTTCTTTGTGACGTAAGAACGCGGCCATGCATATGTTTGCATATGCTTCCAATACGTGTCCTGGCAACACAATTTCTTAATTTCATTGTTCCATTATTTTGCTCTGATTTAAACTTTGTTGTATAATTATTTCTAACTCCAATGGATAATTCTCTACTTTCCTGGAATCATATATCTATGTGTATTTATTTTAACTTTTGATGACTGCGTTCGATTCCAGCATTCTCCTTTAACAATAATTATATTCAATCCTAATTACTTTGATTTTCTAAAAACCAGGAGTTGTCCCCTTTAATATACAATAACACAACTGTGGAAATACCAAATGGATTTACAGCAAAAACGAAAATAGACAGGCTGGATGAGTCAAATACCAGTGGAAAAACAAGAGAAGAAGAAAAAAAAAAGAAAAAAAGAAGACTACTGCAACAATGCAAAAAACAAAACAACAAAAAACAAAATGAAACTTTCAAGAAAAACAACAGAAAATGGAAGAAAGATTTTCAAAACCGTTACAACAACAACAACAACAACAACAACAACAACAACAACAACAACAACAACAACAACAACAACAACAACAACAACAACAACGACAACAACAACGACAACGACAACAACAACAGGTGCTATTATAACAACCAGAGAAAACAGACTCATTACTACAAACTTTATTTAATAAAATCCAAGGCACAGAAAGTAACATAGCGTTCTCACAAAACGCAGCCTGGAACATAGCGTTCTCACAAAACGCAGCCTGGAACATAGCGTTCTCACAAAACGCAGCCTGGAACGCTATTGACAATTTTAATCTTTAAGGACAAGACTTTTGCCCCTGACTTTAGAAGATATGATGACCTATATAATATTGATTTTGCCAATTAGGCGGACCTTTAAAAACGTCCTTGCTTCGAAAATTGACATCTACAGGACACAACAAAACCAGGATTACATTTTGCTGCAAAAACGTGTGACTTAACTTTTTCTGAAACTGTAAAACTGATCAACATTAAAACGTCGTTATTTCATAAAAGGTGAAAATGCCCGAATTTAACGAAGAACGAAGACGAGGACTATTTAACATTTCCATCAATAGTCAACCAACATTGCGACGATTTTAAACTAGCTGAATTGAGTGCCGACAATTTCAAATGTTTGGTATTTGCACAAAGATTGGTATCAGCAAAAGACTCCAACATTCGACGCAAAGTTTGGACTAAATTAGAAAGTGAACCAAAACTAATATCGCAAAAGTTAGCGGAAGACTGCCAACCAATGATTGGTTTTAAAAAGGATTCAAAGAACATTGAAGAATCCAGCGTCACGTACATAGCAATGATACATAAAGTCAACACCCTATTCTCCAGAGAAAATAAAAAGAAAGGCCATGCATGAAGACTCACTCGATGGCAAATACATTCTGGACCTTCTATATATTTTTCCTTCATTTTCACATATTTTAACCGGCATGAACATTTATTTTGCATTTTATAACTGACCACCATAAATTACTGTTTCATTTAATTCCATAACCAGCAAATTCTTAGCTCGGCTATACTAATAATTTGTTAATTTGTTTCTTTCCTATGAAGAGAAGAATAGCATTCTTTGAAACTCCGCGGAGTAAAGATTTCTTGGAAATTGTTTTTGGAGTATTCCTGTTGAACAATAAATTTCCTTCTAAATTTTAATTTGCAGTCTTAATTTATTTTTCTTATGACAAGCTCTATTGTGTTTGTATTGAGCTTTTTTATTTGATTGGGATTACTATATACATATTAATATTCATATTAGTTTTAAGTTTACACTTGTTTTATAGGTTAAACTTTTTATTCCTAGTGCCTTGATATACATTATATATATATATATATATATATATGTATATATATATATATATATATATTGACATTTTGAGAACATCGTTTCGTTTTTATCAAGTTCTGACATTTATTTCCCTTTTTTTAAAATCATCCTTCCGAGTGACTGCCGTTTAATTGTTATGACTTTCCATTTCTTGTAATAAATAATTTTACCAAAAATTCTTTATAATTTTTGGTTTCGGTTTCGATTATAGCTGATTACACTTAAGTCATCTATTCTTCATAAGTTTTGGTTTCGATTATAGCCGAAGGAACTCAAGTTATACATATATATATATATATATACATATTTTTTCTTCATAATTTCGATTTCGATTCAAGTTGATGCTCCTAAGTCATATGGATATATTTTTTTTATTTTTGAAATCACAACTTTATAACATATAAAAAACGATAGAAAAATTGACTCTATATTAATATATACGAAATCTGCATAAATTAAAATGTCATATTTAAACGTATTTTACGACCGGGCTACACCGAGCAAAACTGTTTCTTTAGATAAACACTTTTGTAGTTTAAACAAAAGAGCTACAATAATATCAGTGTCTCCATTTACACTGAACAGAATGTACACATAAATATATTACATTTGAAAGAGTCCGCTGTGGAATTTCCACATATCCCGCAAGTAGATATTTTTTTTCGTGGTAATATTTTCATAGTTTTGATTTTTTTGAGTGATCCCCCAATGGAACAGTTGGAACATATTTGATGTTTCAAGACTCATAATTCAACTCTGAGAGAATAGTTTTTGAATGTTGATACTATCAGAGAAACGAAACAGGAACAGAACTTCAAAGGTAATTGGTACAAGAAAAAAAAAAAAAAGCTTTCAGTGTACAAAAATCTTTCGGCATCTTGCAGCATATACAGTAATGGATGGAACTGAATAGCTAGTCTGATGATTCAGTGATATTTTCATACAAGTGCAGTAAGTTACCGGAGAACATTATGTACTTGTAAAACAAACACAAGGATGCAACTTTAAGGCGATATGACAGGGAATATAGTATGGCCGACAGTGCGGGAGCTATTAGGTCAGAAATTCTTTTTTGCACTCTGTCCAATGAGGGAGAAAAGGGCTAGTGATTGCTGCACCAGCCCAGATGTCGGAACAATACTCCATACATAGGCGAATGGTGGCTTTGTATATCTATCTATCTATCTATCTATCTATCTATCTATCTATCTATGTATCTATCTAGCTATCTATCTATCTATCTATCTATAAAAGTGAAAGTGTCTGTTTGTGTGTGTCAGTGTGTGTACATTTCCCTACTAAACTACTCAATTTTCAGGCTACAGACTCGAGATTTGACACAAGGCGTAATGAGATTTGGGGATTTTTTTTAATCGGTTTTCGGTTAGAAATTTGGCTGTCAAGGGGTCAAAGTTCAATGATCTGACCTTTGAAAACGCTATCAAACTCCTCTGCCAATTTTTGGTCTAAACACCTGAAATTTTAGATGTAGGCTACTTAGGCATAGATCAAACATTTTAACTTTCTTTTAAGCCCCAAACAATAAATGTTAAGGGGTCAAAATTGGGGTCAAAGTTAAAAAAGTTTCTCAGCAAATTTTTGGTCTAAACATTTGAAATTTTACATGAAGTGTATTCAGACACAGGGCAAGCTTTTTAATCGGTTTTTGGCCGAAAATTTGGCTGCCAAGGGGTTCAAGTTCAATAGATTTGACCTTTGTGGTCTCTAGAATTTTGTGACAATATTTTTTTTATTCATAATTTTATTTTGGCTTTCTTAGAACTGATCTAAATGGATATTCAAGTAAATATTACGGGTGTTTGATTTGTGATTTATTTATAAACAAATTCATTAATCGGATTTTACCCTTTGACTATATTTGGATTCGTGAAGCTCCTTTTCAGTATTGTTCTACCAGTTAAAATTGCTTTTTCAAACATTGCAATTTTCAAAGCTTTCAACTTTATACTAAGTAACAATTCTACAGCAGTTATCGAAAGATGTATTTGATTATGACGCCGAAAACTCAAGAATAAGCCAGAAAGCTTTAGATGGGTTTGATTAAGCAATCCTTTCGACAACAACAGTGTAGACTTTTGCTTGTAACATTAGCAATAGCAGTAGTTCTTGTCTCTTTTATTTCGACACAAAGAAAGATAAACAACACACGAGAACAACGTGGTGCCAAAAACCAAACTAATAGTCGAGCAAAAAATCGGTTTCATGTTATTTAGACACAGTTTTATCTTCGCGGCCACGTTCGGCCTAATTTCCTTGCAGCAGGCGCATGCTAATCCTGACCGCTTTTTTCTCGATCTCTTCACACCGTCACCACGCTTTGCTCATACCCCATAATAAAAAATACGGCATCCTGGTGCAAAAGCAGGGCTTCTTCGAAGGCGTGCGCTTCTTCACTGGCGTGGATTCCATTTCGAATCGTTTGACTCTGTCTCTGTTTCGTCGTCACATATCAGACCCTTTACTTGCCCTCTGAAGAGATTGTACTGTCAGAATCTTCTTCAGACGAAAGTACACTGTAGTATGGCGCAGGCCGTTCACATGTCGAGGAATTCCATCCTCCAAGACAGATTGTGGACTAATTATTCCTATTACTCGACCCTATCCAAATTTCGTGGTGTAACGATTCTTTGGTGCCTTCATCCACACTAAGTCTCTAAGACTGTTCAGGGTTTACTGATGAAAGCACAACATAAACCCTATAATCGTAGATCGCATTAGCTGCTGTGTCATTGTCTTTTGAGGTTATGTGCTAGTAAACAGTCTCTGCTATTCGTTTTACGTTGCGGTGACATCGCTCTGCTATGCAATTTATGGTCGAGGCGTACACGCAACGAAATTTCAGGTTAACGTTCCACTGATCTGTGAACGTCTGGAATTCTTTGCTGCAGAATGTGGCGTTGTTATCCATGAGTTGTTCCTACGATGTAACAAGCTAAAAAGACGACTTTCAGTTGACGAACCACGCTTGCTGAGTCATGTTGTGCCAACTGCCTCCACACGGAAAACTACGGCATAATCACGTTGACACACCGGCTCCTGCCAGATCACAGAAGTTAAGCAACGTTGAGTCTGGGAATTGCTAAAATGAGTGACCGATTTGGGAATTCCAGGCGCTGTATGTAGGAGGACGTCGACACCTCCCTGCAAAAACCTAACGTCGTCATCTTCTCTGACAGGAACATACACGCGACTGGGGACCGCTTGTGAATTTCATACTCCCATGAAACTTCCTCCTTCGGAGCAAGCCGGTTAAACCCGAATAGAGTTAGTGCCCCTCCCCCCACACACACGGAAAACTGCATCGGGCTGCAATCTGTGATCGTTAGGAAATGGTAAGCACCGTATATGTATAATGTCCATCCACAACTTCTGCCAGTGTCTGCTCGCCTCTAGTTCTCTCTTTTTTCTAGTAAATTGGTACCGGATATATCGCTTGGCGTTCCACGCACGCCCATATAGCCTACTTACTTTCGTTGTCATAGGGCAAACTCTTATAGCGAATAAGTGGCACGTTACACTCCTGGATTTTGTGAAAAGCCATGATTTCGTGACGTAATAAATTGGAAACTTCTTTAGACATCCAAAAGAGAGAGAATAGTGGTTAATGCACCGGCCCATATGCAGTAATAATATTTCATGAATGAACGAACGGTGGCATTTAAAACGAGTGGGTACTAGTGGCTTGTTACCGTTAGATTTCGAAACCCCCTTCAAAAAAAAAAAAAAAAAGCTGAAATATGTATTCAAATATGAAGCCAACAGGTTTGTTTAAAATAATATATATATATATATATATATATATATATATATATATATATATGTGTGTGTGTGTGTGTGTGTGTATGTGTGTGTATATATATACACACACACACACACACAAATACAGCTCTAATTGTTATTGAGCACTATTTTATAAACACTGGAGTTTCATAAGATAAACATCTACGACACCACAGCAATGCAATCAATATTTTTTTGGCGTATCTTTTCAACCTTTCCTTTTGATGTTTTGTCAAATTTTCATGCATGTATGATTTATCCTAAACTTTTACTATTCAAGTTATGCGCTAATTAGCAAAATTTACTGACTGCATGTAAATTTCATTTTTCTAAATACGTTTCTCCTGAAGATATGAAGATTGAAACTCCATGGAATAAGGAACATTTTTTATTTTCATTGTACTCTTTGTCGAAATATATATATATATATATATATATATATATATATATATATATATATATATATATATATATATATATATATATGTCGCGCCGAAGCGTCCCACTAAGACAAAGACATATTATAATATAAACCATTAGACGCCATGCTGATTACTCACGTTGCTATAGATAGATAAAATTTGGACGGCGTGACGTGTATTTCAGTTGAATCGTATTTGTACGCTGGCGGCTTAAGATCAGAACGTTAATTTCTTTAAAAACTGCATTCGTCCCGCTTTAGGAGATACGCTATCACATGCGTTTTGCTCGCTCTATCACGAATAAAACGTATTTATTCTAATTTTTCTTGTTGGCTACATAGATGGATAATTCGAGGTGTGAACCGTTATGAAACATGTTGGATATTATGTTCAAGGTCAGTATAGGCTAAGGTATGAAAGAGAAAATGTCGACAAATCTCTATATCGATTGAGACTTGTAAATTTATATAAAACCCAACTTCTTTATATTATATATATATATATATATATATATATATATATATATATATATATATATATATATATATATATATGGTATAATCACGTTTACACAGCATTTCCCACTGGATCACCGAGGTTAAGCAACGTTGAACCTGGCCAGTACTAAATGGGTGATCATTTGGAATATCCAGATGCCGTATGTGGTCTCTGCTTATCTCGGCATTGTTTCCAGTCGTCCTGGACTTCTCCTTGCCACTGGACTCAAACAGTGTCGATTCAGGAGAGGTGTGGTTGCACAACCCTTGTCTCACAATTACAAGCCCAGCAGCCCCTAAAGGGGGTATCCTTTGCTTTGTCTTTCGAAACTTGACGGAGGCATCGATATATATATATATATATATATATATATATATATATATATATATATATATATATATATATATATATAGATATACACACACATATATATATATATATATATATATATGTGTGTGTGTGTGTGTGTGTGTGTATGAAGAAGCAGGTTTTGCATGTAGTTATGAAAATATTAATATTACGAAGAGTAGAAAGCGAGTGAGTGTTAGTTTATGTTTGGCAGCGTCGTAACTTTCATTTCTCTTACTTTGTTTTTTAGTCCTAAGTTTCCAAGAACAATGTTTCTGACAAAGGGGATAAGAATTACTGTTTTCCGGGTTGGAATCGATCCATATTGTATTTATTATAGGCTATTTTTTTCTTTTACCTTGAAATGCTAATTTTTTATTTTTTTAAAGTAAATTTTCTTTTTTGTTTTTTTAAATGCAACAACAAAAATTCCCCAGATTCCTGATACAAAATATATGCAAAGAATAACACACACACACACACACACACACACACACACACACACACACACACACACACACACACACACATGCACAATAATTGTATAACTTTGGAATGTCTGTCTGACTTGCTATTTGCTTTCTTACTTAGAATCACCACCTTAAAATGTTTTTTTTTTTAAAGGGATAAAAACACACGAGTTTTCGTAACCTTTGCGTGAGGGGACGGATTTGAATTTATGAATTTATTCAAATACAAATAAATATATATTGAGCCATATTATAATGTGATGAATATATATATATATATATATATATATATATATATATATATATATATATATATATATATATATATATATATATATATATATATATATATATCAGCAAGGCGACCCGACGTTGCCCGGGATTGATTTAGAATTAACAAATGTTCCACACATCCAATACTATAATTATTATCGAAATCGGTGAAATTGCCCATTTTTCAATCAAATCGATTGATTGTCTTCTCTAGTCGAAGATCCACCTCGATACACCGGGAGGAAACTCCACATGTCTACTTGCATTGAATGAGTTCACAATACATTATAATCTACATTGCATTATAGAGCTTGTGCTGTTAATTTTATTTAATTATTTTTATATAATAGCTCGAATCAAAGTTCAAAAGCAAAAGTACTGTATCATGTTCCGGTTGTGCTCCAAACAGAAACATTCAATTCGAACGCACACCTGTTTATTTGATAGGCCAGGCTCTTCTGCTTGTACGGTTATTCTTAAAGGCACTTGTGAGGTAAGGCTGTATAAAGTTGCTAACTTTGGACAAAACCGGGTTATTCCTGCTTTAATCGATTTTTTTTTATTACCGATCTTTGATATTTATCTAAGAGAACACTCCCAATACATTTGTGTAAAATAAAAAAAATCACCCCAGCGGATTCGGAGTCGAACACACACACACACACACACACACACACACACACACACACACACACACACACACACACATACATATATATATATATATATATATATATATATATATATATATATATATATATATATATATATATATATAGGAATATATGTATGTGAAGGACCGGTCGAAAATTATGTGTTTTTGAAAGAAACATTGTTGTTTTCTTTCAAAGATTTTTGTATTCATACACGTCAACAAATAGGAAATAAATACAGAAAAGATATAAACATTTATATATTTTTCATATTGTATATATATATATATATATATATACATATATATACATATATATATATATATATATATATATATATATGTATATATTTATTGAATGACAAAATCCCTATATTCCAAATTCCATGATGTGGATCATTTTACAATTTATTCCTTTAATTTAGTTGGCACTTAAACTTCTTGATAGTATCTGTTTCGTAGCACAAAATCAATAACTTAATTATTATATCAATTAGTAAATCTATTTTGCTCTTAACTCATCAGAAGAAATAACAAAAATTAATCCACGAAAAAATAAAATACGTTTGGACATCGTTAATATATAAACATATATATATATATATATATATATATATATATATATATATATATATATATATATATATATATATATATATATTTCCTAATAATATGTACCAATCCTTGTTTAAGAAGCTTAATGTAATTACAGACCGATGTAGAAGAATTGTAAATATCAACTGAATAAATTAAAAAAATGGTCAACATTATGAACTTGGGAATATAGTCTTTTGTCAGTTATTCATTTATTCAATATATATATATATATATATATATATATATATATATATATATATATATATATATATATGCACAACACACACACACATATATATATATTCACACACACACACACACGCACACACACGCATATATATATATATATATATATATATATATATATATATAAAATAAAGTGGCATCTAAGATACATATACAAACTATAATAATATATACCAGTATATGTACTATCACAATTCTTTTTTTTTTTACATGGAGGTCACCACTTATCAAGGTCCGGGGGCCACTCAGGGATAAGGGTTATTGCGTGTACAGTAATCAATGAGATAGTATTGTAGTAATCATTAGTATTGGAGATTTGATAGAGTGTCTTACTTAAGAGGGCGATTTGCAAGGAATTTGTTTATGTTGGACTTGAAGACATCGAAGTTGTAGTCAGGTGGAAAACAGGAAAACAGAAGAGAGTTCCACATTCTGCACTTTTGAGTACATATATACATTGCGCACACATTTTTACATTATATATCTATGTCTGTCTATCTGCCTCTCTCTCTCTCTATATATATATATCTATAATATAAAGCTGAATGTGTGTGTGTGTGTGTATGTCTGGTCACGAATAGGCTCCTATATGGTTGACTATTATAGAATACTGATTACATATAATGATAGAAGATGTATCGAGATACAGGAATGGGTGTGTTTGATCTGATAGAACAGTGGTTCATTAAAATTGTGGGGTCTGTGTTCGCGCCTGGTCCATAAAGTATGGAAATAAAAATTAAAAAATTAAAAAATAAACGTTTACAAGTGCTTTTGGTATAGATGTACATAATAATACTTTGATAAGTATGTTTTAACTTAAATAGGGTTGGTATAATAAAATTGTGGGGTCTGCGTTCGCGCCTGGCCTCCATAGAATGGAAATAGGCACAAACTTTAATAAAGACTTTTCATATCTATCTGCGTAAGTATACTTTGATAATTATGTTTCAGTTTGAAGAAATATGGTATAATAAAATTATGGGGTGTTCGTTCACACCTGAGCTCCATAGAATGTAAATATGTCACAAAGTTTAACAATGTTTTTTTTAATATAGATCCACAGAATACTGTGATAAGTGTTTCAGTGTGAACAGGTATGGTGTAATAAATTATGGGGTTTATCTATTTTATTTTTACTTTTATCATATTTTGCTTTGGTTTTGATACCCCCAAATTCGAAGCTATCTCTTTACAACCCTTCCTTTTCATAACCTATCATACTTTCATAAATCAGAGTCCATTTTCTGTAGGCTGTTTTTGAACCCAGTCAACGACGGGTACTTTTGCTAGTATATATATATATATATATATATATATATATATATATATATATATATATATATATATATATATAGACCGTCCAGCAAAATTTTAAATTAATCATTAAGATCGGAAAAAAGAATAACTCCGACGTGTTCAATCAGATGTGTCTGAATAATAACCTGCTGCCAAAATATACATATATGTATATAATTTCTCTGTTGAAAATATTGGTCGTCGTGGACGTGTATCGAAAGCAGAGATGCGTCATTGAATGCCTAGCAAAAGTGCATTGAAATTGATGGTGACTATGTAGAAAAATAAATTCTGGGGCACAAAAGGTCGCTCATTTTAATGTGTACTACTCCCGTCTTCATAGCGCGTCAACTTTTTGAGGCAAAAGAAATATGCTTTACTTTTGGACCAACCCTCGTAGTACAAAGCGCGCTCCGGATGCCCATGCACAGCCATATTTTTCATCGCTGGCAAAAGTGCAGTGGGGATTTACTTATGAAACGACTCTCATGTATATGATTTTGTTGAATCATGCATTATGTCTTCCGCATTTGCTTGACTTTTCAGCGTTTGTTGACATTTTTTTAATCGGTTAGATATGAATGAACGCAGCATATTACGATTAAAACTAGATTAAAACTAGATAAAACTATTTTCAATTGATTATTTCTCCTTGTCTCAAAAACATCAAGACAACGTCACGTTGACATTGTTTATTAAGTAAAAAAGTTATTTATTTTAATCCTTTTGAAACTAGAAAGTATAGTTTGAATTAGGGTACAGTTTTTAATTATTATTTATTTCCAAAATGAATTGAAAATACAGAAAATTTTTTAAAGGGGTCCACAGGAAATTTACTACGTGGTCCACGGAAAATTTCATAAGGAATACAATATTTAAAGTAATTTCGTTAATTCATGAATTTTCGATGTAGGCTCATCTCCTCAGAGATGAGCCTACATCGATATATATATATATATATATATATATATGGTTAGTTTCGTATATAAAAACATGTATAATAGTTTATAAGTTGTTGATATTATTTTCATATGTATACACAAATTAGAATTAATAAATTTACTAATTATTAATTTTGGTAATTCATAAATTGATTTAAATGATCAATCGTTTTTTTGTGTTTTAGCTCAGTTTAGTTTCGTATATAGAAACATGTATAATAGTATATCATTTGTTGATATTATTTTTATAAGTATGCATACAAAAATTAGAATTAGTAAATTTACTAACTATTAAATAGAACATTTTGGTAGAAGATTCATAAATTAATTAAAATGATCAATCGTTTTTTTTTTTAGCTTAGTTTAGTTTCGTATATATAAACATGTATAATAAGATATAATTTGTTGATATTATTTCCATAAGTATATATACAAAAATTAGAATTAAGAAATTTACTAATTATTAAATAGAACATTTTGGTAGAAGCTTCATAAGTTAATTAAAATTGTTGGTACGAATAGTTGGGTTTAATGACTTTGTTTGATAAAAATTCAATCTTGCGTAATGGAAAAATAAAAAGGTATTTACAGTCTCTCTTCCAATTTTCGGATTTTAATCATGTCAAATCACACTTCAATTCCTTTTGACGGATTGATTGTTGCTATTTCTTCTGATGAGTTAAGGGCATAATAGATTCACTGATTTATATAATAATTAAGTGATTGATTTTGTGCTACGAATCAGATACTGCCAAGAATTGTATAAGTCAACTGAATTAAAGGAATAAATTATAAGATGGTCAACATCAAGAATTTTGGAATATAACTTTTTGTCATTTATTCTCTATATTTCTCTGTAATTACATTGAGCTTCTTAAATAAAGGCTGATATATATTATAAGAAAATATATTTCTACAGAAATATATATATATATATATAAATATATATAAATATATATATATATATAAATATATATATATATTATTTGTGCAAAAATAATGTCGTTGTATGTATATAGTTGAACGTCAAAAAACGACAATTTTGCACCAACCAATTATATATATATATATATATATATATGTATATATATATATATATATATATATATATATATGTATATATATATATATATATATATATATATATATATATATATATATATATATATATATATATATAAAGTTAAGAATTTGTTAAGTTAATTTTACACCAGATCCTATATATACAAATATACAGGTACCTATCTATGTACAAATGCACGCACACGCACACGCACACACACACACACACACACACACACACACACACACACACACACACACACACACACACACACACACACACACACACACACACACACACACACACACACACACACACACACACACGCACGCACACACACACACACACACACGCACGCACGCACGCACGCACACACACACACACACACACACACGCACGCACGCACGCACGCACGCACGCACACACACACACACACACACACACACACACACACACACACACACACACACACCTCTATATAAAAAACAATCTTATTTTTATATTTGAACATTCAAACAAATAAATGTACTTCCATCGCGTAACGCAAAAGTTACCAAGTAAAATATGGCTCATATTTATTGAACTTTTTTTTAAGTGGTGAAGGAAAGCAAGAATGCAAATAACAAGTCGTAGAACTACATCAAACATACTCCCTCACCTGAAATGAATTCATAAAGTAATTCACCACTTTTTAATAAAAAGGAAAAAGCTGTTTGTTTTTTTTGTTTTTGCTGCGTTTTTCGTTTTTTTTTGTTTTTTTTTTGTCATCAGATATACTAATTTATATTAAAAAAAAATTAAATTGCTCAAGTAATTCCATCATGTTTTTTAAATATTTTAGTAATGTATTTAGATAAATAGTGTGTGCGGACATTATCGAAAAATTTCATTTCGGAGTGTGTGTGTGGGGGGGGGGTTGTTATATTATATTATATTATACTATATTAAATTAATATATTAAAATATTACATGTTTTTTATTTGATCCCATCACATGGGGTAATGCTTGTTCAATGTATTTAAAAAACATCAAATGAATGTACTTATTCATAAAAGCAAACGACAGTTTTAACCTCTATCATTAATTAGTTATAATCATCATTATTATAAAATGTCGGTTTCATTTCACTTCGCTTAAAAAAAAACAAAATTAATCACTCAGTTATTTATAAATACAAATCAAATACACACACAGAAACACAAGATAATGATTACTTAATAAATGAAGTAAGATGTAATGAATAAAGACCGCCTAATGAAATATATATATATATATATATATATATATATATATATATATATATATATATATATATATATATATATATATATATATATAAAGTCTAATTATTACACAGGGATAAATATACATCCAACGCCCTATTTTCTACTAGAGAACTCGGCATCATTAGACAATATTTACAAATAAAGAAAGACCCGA
>NC_136483.1:147786895-147796895 GCF_053919585.1 Euprymna scolopes
AACTTTGTGTGATATTTCCATTCTATGGAGGTCAGGCGCGAACGGACAGCCCATAATTTTATTATACCATATTTCTTCAAACTGAAACATAATTATCAAAATATACTTACGCAGATAGATATGAAAAGTCTTTATTAAAACTTGTGCCTATTTCCATTCTATGGAGGCCAGGCGCGAACGCAGACCCCACAATTTTTTTTATACCATCCCTATTTAAGTTAAACCATACTTATCAAAGTATTATTATGTACATCTATATCAAAAACACTTGTAAACGTTTTCTTTTAATTTTATTATTTCTATACTTTGTGGATCATCATTATGCCAGATCAAACATACCCATTCCTGTGTCTCGATACATCTTCTATCATTATATGTGATCAGTTTTCTATAATAGTCAACCATATAGGAGCCTATTTGTGACCAGACACACACACACACACAGACGCTTTATATATATATATATATATATATATATATATATATATATATATATATATATATATATATATATATATATATATAGTCAACCACATTCAGCTGTTTTACAACTCATCATTGGGCTAGACAAACAACTACCTCAAGCCATGGATCGAAACCCGATCGCCTAAACGACAGTCGGAGCTTCTAACCGTTACGCTATACTGCTGCTGCTATGCGGGCGTGACATTGTCCAAATACCTAAGCTCAATTTGTTTGCACAAAGAGCCTCGCTTCATACGATAATGGTAATTTGTATATCACTTCATAATATGCTCAACCTAAGATATATATATATATATATATATATATATATATATATATATATATATATATATATATATATATATATATATATATAACAGTAAGAGTCTATATGAATATGGTTTACCGACAGTTTTAGTCATTTAGAACTGCTTTAAAGCTTCACCGCTCACTCATTTTCCGACCTAATTTCAAACAATTTTTACAGTAGATCAATTTCTCAGCCATATTGTAAAAAAAAAAAAAAATTCAATTTTCGTTCAGTAAAACAAAAGTTATGATGAATTTACTGGTCTCAAAATGGTAAAAAAATATAAGGAGGTGAGCAACGTTTTTTATGACTGGTTTCCATAACAACCACGTCGCTTCAGCGACTAGTGTTGCTACTAATTCACCGCTCTCGCAAAAATAGAAGTAACAAGTGAAACAGAGAGAATGAATGAATAAAAGGGAGATAATTGGAGGATTTATTGAAAGCAGACGAGTGCCCTACATTTTTATATATGTGTATGTTATGCTTATGGGGACAAAAAAACAAAAAACAAAAAAAAAAAAACCCTGAAATTAAATAAAGAAAAAATGAATTTACTGGAAGCCTGGAAAAATCATGGATTACAATAGAAATTAAAAAAAAATCAATTTAACATTATATAATCAACTCTTAATACTGCAATATTTTAAGTTATAAATTTATTATATGTTTTACTCGAGTATCTTATCCTCTTCTTTTCTAGTTTTAACAGCTAGTCCTTTACTTTTCCATGTTTAAGCTTAACCATATTAATTTTTATGCTCGGATTGTATATATATATATATATATATATATATATATATAAACAATAGTTTTTATATATAAATATAGTTTTCAATGGTCATATCTTTATTCATTTTCAAAAAGATATAATTATACTGTCTGTTCAATCACCACTCAAACAGACAATGTATAAATCTTAGATATAACACAGTTGATAAACAAAAACAATAAATAATTTAATTTTAAACATAAGTTTAAATTTTTTTTTAAATGATGTAAAAATAAAAATAAGTCTTAATAAATAAAAGTTGTATTAAAGATTGTATCCTTGAGAATCATTTAAAAGTTTAACTAAATTTGAACTCTAAAATACTTCGTGTTAAACCTTTATTATCTTCTAAAAGAAAAGTAAATCATTTTTCAAAATTCAACAAAAGTTGAACGAAGCTTAACCATTCGGTCATTTTGGCTTGTATTTTAATTTTCTTTCATTAATTTTTCATGATTATTTCTTTAGTTTCCTTCTTTTCCTTCGTTAATTTTTATTTTTTATTTCCATTTATATTTCCTAAATTTCTTTCTCTTATTATTGCATTGTCATTCCTTTTCCTTTAATTTCTTTCTTTTTCTTTTCATTTTATTTTAATTTTTTATTTTTATTTATATTTCTTTCATTTCTTTCTTATATTATTGTATTGCCATTTCTTTTATCTTTAATTTCCTTTTATTCTTTAATTTTATTTACTTTTTATTATATTTCCTTCATTTCTTTTCTCTTATTTCTTCATTGTCATTCATTTTTCTTTAATTTCTTTTTTCTTTCATTATTTTTATTTCCATCAATTTGTTTTATTTTAAAAAATTTTTTTTGTTTGTTTTCTCCCTTTTTCTCGCTTCTTTTACTCTCGTTTTCATTTCACTCAATCATTGTCTTTTATATTCTTTCACATTCTTTTTTTTTTTTTAATCTTTTTCTTTATTCTTTTCTTTCCGTCTCATCACTTCTTTATTTTCTTTCTTCTCCGCCATTCATCATTTATTTATTTCCTCCACAGTTAAACGTTAATTAATTGGGCATAAACAAAACAGGTCTAAAAATAATAGACGTAAAATTAAGAAAGATTAAAATAAAAAAAATTCAATCGACCACATTTTTTTGCTTCTAATCCTTAAAACGTCTATAATTATTCTCGGTTATATTACATTCGATGACGCTATAAACGATAATACAGGCCTTCTCTTTCGGTGGCCCAGTCCCATCGTTTTCATCCGCCAAGGGCTATTGTCAAAATATTATAAGCTCATCGCCACTCCTTTACGAATGGAAGTGACACAGAGACCACAGGCGAGACTTCAGTTGTCTACAAAACTCGATTGTGCTCACGATTTTTACTTAATCTGGAGATCTTAGAATTCATTGCCTATTCTTTGTTGTTTCAGCATATATTACGGAAGGTTGTGACGTGTTGCACAAGGATACCCATTATCGTCAGACACGAAAAGAATGACCTTTTCCAGAAAAAAATAGAAATAAAAAATTTAAAAGTAGTTATCCGATTCTGAACTTTGGTTTGAGTCCCTGAGAAGATATTAATAAACTCAACACTCAGAAGTCACACCAATGACACGAAAACTTCGATGACCAGTGTTATGCAGCCGGTATATATATATATATATATATATATATATATATATATATATATATATATATATATATATATATGTGTGTGTGTGTGTGTGTATATATATATATACACACACACACACACACACACACACACACACACATATATATATATATATATATATATATATATATATATATATATATATATATATATACACGCGTGTCTTGTATATTTATACGTGTCCCTATCTGTTACTTACAATCGTCTAGTCTAGTGGTATATATCACAGTGTTTTTGATATCTAATGAATGTGTAGAAATATTCCTTGTGCTGCATGTATATAAAATGTTCGTCGTTTGTGCGTCTGCTTTTTCACAAATACACGTAGTTAACATACGTAACGCATAAACTTTTGTAGACAGGTTTTTTACAATCCAGCGATAACAATATGTCGCTTTGTCTCAGACCAAAAGAGCCACATGCCTTATTTGTTCAAACTCATAAAAGGACACTATAACAACGAGTTATATTTTACATGGGTTTTATTCGTCTTACGGATTCCCTTGTCGGAGTTTAGCACGCTAAGTCTCTTTCTACATGTTCATTCATTACCCTGCCCGCTTCCAACAGGGTCGTCCGCACGTCTGTTCGTTAACGCGTTTCTCGTCAACTCATCAGTTTGGTCTCTGCTAACTATTGCGTTAGAAAAGCAGACCAAATTACATGTCGTTCACGTAAGCTAAAACCTTGTTTACTTCTAACCACATTCCAATCTATTTTTAAATTCATAAATCGATGTTGTTTATTTAATTTTTACTTAAATTCATGACTAAACATTCCAAGCTGTAAATACACATTTTCCGAAATCTAATTCTTTTATTTTTCTGAAAATAATAATAATAATAATAATAATAATAATAATAATAATAATAATAATAATAATAATAACAACAACAACAGTAATAATAACAATAACAATAATAATAACAATAATAATAACAACAACAACAACAATAATAATAATAATAATAATGATAATAATAATAATAATAATAATAACAACAACAACAAAAACAAGAACAACGGTAATAATAATAATAATAATAATAATAATAATAATAATAATAATAATAATAATCAACCAGTTTACCCGGCGTTGTCCGGTCAATATCTAACATTAGCATCTTAATTTAAAGTCACCGGCAATTCACACAAGAATTGCAGGAATTAAGGGCCCATAAATGCCATGTCGACAGGCATTCATAGTAAACAGTCAAAGAGTATTCAACGACTGGGAGTCGGAATGTTACATCCATGCTAAAGTTGACCGTTTTCTTTTCTAAATTTCCTAAAGAGAGCCCAATTTTTTAAGTTCTGAAAAGGGCTTTAATATTTTTCAAATAAATAATTGGTCGCTTGGCGACAGTTTCGTTTTTGCGAGGAGCTTCAGTTCTTTGGGAAACAAGGGGACACATCTCGCGTTTTAAGATGTAAAGGCTAGCGAGGATAACTTGGTGTTGCAGTCCGGTCACCACAGGGTATTGAAGACCGAAATAAAGCTTGAACAAAAGAAGTTGTCTGTGTTGATTCGCATGCCATTCGATATTGGAAATTTGGTAAACAGCAGCCAAAATGTCTGTTAAATCTTCACCTAGCCAAAATATTAATGCTGTATGCCTCATCACAAACATCCATAAAACGTTTACTTAAACTCCAAAGTTCTTGTTTTACACTTGTGTTTTCTCAAACTAATTCATTTTCCAGATAAATAATATCGTCAAAATATTTTAAGATCAAATTTAAGAATAGAGAATTATTTGATTTGATTTCTTTTATGTTGATAAATAAAATTTGAAAAAAAAAATTAGATATCGAAAGATTTTCCAAATTCATATTGATATAAATAACTTATTAAGCACTAAAAATTGCCATAATTAAATTTTTCATACCTGTGCAGTATAAAGACCATACTATCAAAATCGTCCAGGCAGTTTATGGAAGACACTGAAAATCCTTGAAATGCTGTGCGCTTTAACCATAATAATAAAAAAAAAAAAAAACAACAACAACAACAAAAAAACAAACAAACAAAAAATCAAAAGAAAACATGGTTATAGTCAGCTTATGTACTTCCTAACATCCGGCATAGCACTACCGGAAATGGTGACAAGACAAATCGGTTCCTTCGCTTTTTTCTCTCACGTCTGTGCATGCACTCTTTTTTAAAATTACGTTTTTCCGGCTTTCAATCGTTAAAAAGGGGTTCAATATTATTTCAATTAAGAATTATTGAAATTGTTATTTTTTTTAAAAAGAATTATTGAAACATTTTAAAATCTTTTAAAACTATTTTGGGAATATTATGTATTGGATACGTTTTTTTTTTCGTTATGTTTGTTATTTTGATTTCAATAATTTTATTTTTGTACTTTCATAAATATATTTATTATATAAATTAAAATAAAAAAATATTTTTAAAATTTAAAAAAGAAGCTTTTCTTTTTATATTCTTTATATTATATATATATTTATATTTTTATATTTTAAATATGCATTTATTATAAAATTTAAAATAAAATCAAATCTTTTAGTTTTTAAATTTTGTTATTATAACGCAAATAATAGGCTAATTGTGTCATTTTCATCTTTTTCTAATTTTGTTAATTTTTATTGTATATGCCGCTACGAAGGAAGCAGGATAACAGAAGATATGCCTGTTTATATCTATACAAGTTAGAAAAGCATTTCACCCAAGTCATGAAAATTGTTAAACAAAATGTTTTTATTATAGGCTTTAAAAATAAAAGTATAAGATTCAATTTGAAATTTATTTTTCTTCAAAGTGAACTTTTATAAATTTTACAAAATAAGATATAAACATTTAATTTAAATTGAATCAAAAAATTACCTTGGGTTTATTTTATGTAATGTACATTTTGTTGCACTTAAAGAAAGCATTGAAAAATTTATATCTATATCATTAATTGCTAGATGAAAGATAATGTTTTTAAATTTTGTTTAATAATTTTCATGCCTTGGATGAAATGCTTTTCTAACTTGTATCTTATCTTTTTAAGATTATATTCTAAAACTCTCTTTCTCTATTTCAGTTTGTATTTCTCCTCACACCACAACTCATTTTTGCAATCCCCTTTTTGTATTGTTACAGGTCTGAATATTCTCTCTGTTTCAGTTTGTATTTCTCCTCACATCACAACTCATTTTTGGCAACTCCCTCTTTGTAATACAGGTCTGAATAATGAGAAAATTTGAATTTTTTTAAACAAAAACTTTAAAATAACTTTTTTAGATTAAATTTTTTAAAACATCTTTCAGAATAGAAAATCTTTAAAATTTAATAAGTAACATATTTGATATAGGTTTCATTAACAAGTATTCAGTACATAACGAGAAAAATATAGATGAAAATTTCAAAAGGACTGTATAACTGGTTACGGTCAATAGTAATCCTCGCCAGCGAAAGTCTTTGTTATTGTTATTCTATTATTATTATTATTATTATTATTATTATTATTATTATTATTATTATTATTATTATTATTATTATTATTTCAAACACTTTGTGTCCTGCTCTTTCGCGCGAGGACTAATATCTATAGACAAGGGACGCTATGTAGGTTGGAGTAGTAGTCTGTTTAAATAACTTCTCATGCAATGTTTATTCTCTGTGTTTATTGTATCTGTTTAGTGTATGTGCTTAACCCCATCCAGCCCCCACACACTCGTTAATAACAAGAGTATATAACATGTCATTATTTATTCTCCCAATTATTATGAAATGCGTACATTACATATACATGTATAAAACATGCATTGATATTGTGTATACACGGTATATAACAAAACTAGTGATTTATGATTACACACTCATCAGTGTAAAAAATGATAATTACTGCTCGTCATATATATATATATATATATATATATATATATATATAATATTTTTATTTTTAATATTATTTTATCTACGAACACGAGTGTTTCATGCTTACGCAGTCTTCAGTGTAGGAAATAATAATTACTGCTAGTGAAACGATTTGAACTCAATTGCAAAGGTATCTTAAACTCTGCAGTTTGGAATTCAGCTGCTAAGCCATAGTTTCGTATGGAAAAGAAGAGAATTTAAATTCTACCTTATGACAAATCTGCGGGCATATGCAATGTGTTTCGTCATATAGTATTCAACAGCAGCGGCCGGGATATCACTTTACGCATTGATTAACAGATTATTGTAAATTCTTATAGAGGTCAAATTCTTGTTGACCGGCGTTATCAATAAAATTTTTTAATTTTATTTATTATTTTTTAAGAGTTCATTGCATTTTAAATATTACAGGCACACGCAGACACAGGGCAATGTTGGCAGCTGATTTGGCTGCCCATACCCACCGTTACAATCTTCAAAGAAAGAAAATTAAATAAATAAAAATAGATAAAACACACACACACACACACACACACACACACACACACACACACACACACACACATATATATATATGTGTGTGTGTGTGTGTGTGTGTGTGTGCATATGTGAGTGCGTGTGTATTTGTTATTTTGTATGCTATATGTAATGATATTATTAATTATTGTTATGTTATTTCAGGCTACGAACAAACATTTTAGTAAAAATCAACGTGGATAAAAACAAGAAAAGAAAAAACATTTATAAAGTCACATAATAATAAGCTACCAACAAGAAACAATTGTAACAGATCTGCTGACCCTGGCAGCAGCCGCGACCAAGCAGGTTGTGCGAAGTGACGTCGCAGTAGAGACAAAAGGACGTGCGGCCGGAGAAGAATCGATGTTCGGACTGAGAAACATGTATTCAAGGCATGGCCGGTGTTCGGAAAAGCACGCGTTCGAGACACATGGGCGACGTCATAGCAGTGACGAAAAGTCACACACGGCCGGAGAAGGTGAAATATTTAAAAATAATGCGCTGTTGGAAATAACAGATATAAAGACTTTTATTTTCTTTCCCTTTTTTTCTGTTTCCTTGCGACGAAATCTACAACGTATTGGATCCGTTAAACTGTAACGACACCGTTTTAAAAAAGGTGGTCAACGTTACACCATGACAGAACTTATTTGATGGTTTTCCAAGGCAATACATGCATATTTGATAGATCCTAAAATAATACAAACAACACAATATAGGTGGAGATCATGAAATGCTAACATATGTTATGCTTGTGATTGTATTTTGTGATGAGACTGGTATTCTTAAAGAGAAATATAAAATATTTATACAAGAAACACAGGAATCATAGGGATGAAAAGCTATATGAGGAATTACGTTCATGGACAAAGAAATCTTTTGAAATCACGTAGATTGTGTGAAATGGCAGAAATAGCATTAGCAGTAAAAATTAACACGTCAATGCTATCTGTTGGCTAAGCAGCACTAGTAAATGGAAGGTATTACTTTATTAGTTTTACGAAGTGACCAAAAGTTATAAAATATAGGAAACCTGATAGAATTGTTTCTGATAATATAACTTCGTTTTACAGTGCCCCCCCCAAAAAAAAACTTAAAATTTCTGCAGATAATTTTAAACTAGTTAAGAAAAACTGCTCTGTATCATCCGAATATTAATGGCGCTGCAGAACGTCGTGTGACTACTTTTTAAGTGTTATGAAAATTACACGGAAGTGAAGTTAGATATTAATTGTTATAACACAGTTTTTCAGTGTTACAATTCTGAATTTAAATTCAGGAATGTGAAAAAGCTAGGATTCTTTTCACAAGTTTTGATTGATATTTCATAAAATAATTTCTCAAAAAATTTTCAAGATGTTTTAAAAATATGATGCCGATACAGCGAAATCATTCAATCCCAGTGTAATAATCTCTTTTATATATTACTAGCGGGGGTACCCGGCGTTGCCCGGGTGTTTGGAGGTGTGTATTGGTGGGGGTGGTAGATTAAAACAACCCTGTTAAAAAAAAAAGTTGGCCGGTTGTTTGGAGGTGTAAAAGAAAAAAAATAGTTTTAGTATAAAGGTAGGCTTGAACCCCGAACGTTTGACGCGGAGGTGGAAAGGAAATGGGGGGAAAACCCTGCGACCTAACCATCTCTACCACAGGAACAGATGAATTGATGAGTGTGTTAAGTTGACGTTTATAAACCGAAATTAGCAGGTGCGACAACGTCAAGTTGCGGAAGCCAGTTTCTGTTTTCCCCACTACGCGGCGATCAAACAAAAAAAAACACAAAAAAAAACTAACGTAAGGCAAACGAACGATGAAAACAGGTAACGAACACGTGAAAAATGGCTTAAATAAGCCTGTTTCGATATTAAAATTTACAAAATCGGTGGGTACCCGCGTTTTTTTTTGGGTGTCGCTAAGAATAAGCGAAGTAAAAAAAAAATTATTATCTTTTTATTTAGCCACATCTAATACTCACACGGGGAAGCTTGACATTGTTGACATGTTCTAGTTTCGTCCATTTTTAATTGTGATAAAATGATTAAATTGAAAGCAACTCATTCATATATCGGCAAAATTCTAAGAAAAAAAAATAAAAGAGATTAAAAAAATTCTTTTTAAATGATAAATAGCACTGAGAATTTTAAACAACGCAGTATCTTAAGCAACGTACCGGACATCTCCAGGGAGGCAGATACGAACAGAGGCTGAAGAAAGTTCAGTATAGACGACCAGAGACTCGTACTTTTTTGTGTTGGATTTGAAACCGACGGTACAGATGCTTTTCTGATTTTCTGTTACACACACATTTTCCCAAAACCCCGTATATTGTAAGATAATACATTATGTATAGATTTTGCTTTCAGTATTTATTTCAACAGTGCTCACTATATTAGTAAAGTTAAATAGTAATAA
>NC_136483.1:147801895-147846895 GCF_053919585.1 Euprymna scolopes
ACAGTATATTACATCATGTCTCCCCAACAGTGTTGATCAAACACAACCTCCCTTAATCTTAGGGGAAAACATGTTACAAATATTAAATCTAGTTTCCTATTCTTAATTACTTTATCTAAACTATTCATGTTATATAAAGGAATTTCTTAGCTGTTTCCAAATTCAAAATGGATATATTTTTTAATTTACCAGTCTTGTATTTATAAGATTAGGATTAAACCATGTGACTACTTATCACCCTCACTATGATTAGTATTTTGTATATTTAGATTTTTATTTATTGAAAATTATATATATATATATATATATATATATATATATATATATATATATATATATATGTACACATACACACACACATATATATATACATATATATAATATTTTCGCAATGAGAACATCATATTGTGTATTTTCTTATGCGTTACAATTGTTTCAAAACTGTTTGGACAATTTAAAATTTTATATCATTTAAAAATATTCCAAAACAACTACTCTTCAGACGGCCAAATACACTATTTATAAATATATGAATACATTCATAATCTCTATTTTTAGAAAACAATCATTTGAACCTACCTACACACTATCTTTGTATTTTCTTATTTTTAAAATAATTTTCAATAGCCTTCATATTTAGTAATCACATAATTTTCGTATTTTTACTTTTCAAAGGATATTTCAACAAAATACCTATTTTAATATATATTAATCTTTTTTTATTTAAAAAAAAATTAATAGCTATTTTTCTTACTAATTTATTTATTTAATTGATTTATTTCCAAATATTAATCCACCCCTTAAAATTCTAGTTTATACTTATATGCTCGATTATTCCTTTAGAATTCGTTGGTATGTTTCAAATAAACATAGATTACATCTTTTTGATTTACTCGATAAATGGTCAATAGTAGATAAAGCTAGAAAGTATAAACTTTCTAGCTTTATCTACTATTGCCCATTTTAATTCAAAATATTTTTTTTATTCTTACGTAGTTCCCTAACCCAATCGCCTAATGCAGTTTTGTTGTTCTTATTATTTTTAATAATTGTTTTTGTTTTATCCTTATTTCTATCATTATCCTCATCATTTGGTTAATTCTCTGTAATTTTAAAAGATGCAACATGGTTTCTTAAAAACATCCAATTCCTAGGTATATATTTTTACTATTATTCACCTTAACTTCACATTTTAGAAATGAGGTAATTGTCCTCCAATGGACATTCGTTAGGTATTCTACAGTTACATTTCTTCTCCAAATTTAGTTCACCTGATTCAATTGTATTATTATTATTATTATTATTATTATTATTATTATTATTATTATTATTATTATTATTATTATTATTATTATTATTTTGTTTATATTATCATTATTAGAACCTATTATAGTATTACCTAGATTGGCAACAGTTGATAATAAAAGTATAACCGTGTTCTTATTAATTATTTTACTTTATCTATTTTCTGGGAGGAAGTTATCAATTATTTCGTAAAACTCTTTATTTTATACATGTTCGCTAGGAGGAAGATTAAACTAAACTTGTTTTTTGCGTCTATTCTCTTATTCTTAATAGTATTATTACTATTATATGCTTCTTCGTTATTCATAATTTAATTTTATTATTATTATTATTATTATTATTATTTTAATACATATTTTTATTTTTTACATTTCTTCTTTCATTGCAATGTTATATGATATTATGTAGCTTGTTCTGCTATTTTTATTATTCACCTCCTTATTTATTTGGTTTTTCCTTAATATCCAGATTAAGTTAAAGCTTTATTATAATAATCCTCATATCCATCAAATATATTCTCATTTTGATATTCTTTTTGATATTCTGGGTATAATAGCTATTTTATACACTGAGGATGATTCGATTTATAATATGTATAGAATAGTGTTTGGTTCGGTTCATAAATATTGTCGTTGAGATTTAGACTTATATCTAAAAATTTCACTATTTATCAATTGCAGTCGAGTGTTATTTCTATTTTAGTAATACTTTTTACTAGTTTTTTTTTTAATAATTCGATTATTTCGAGAATTCGAATTAACTAAAAATAATGCCCCCCCCATTTAAGCCCGGTATATTTTTTTAATAAATCTCCTTTAGTATGTATAGACCTACCAGGTTAGTTACCTTCACACACACACACACACACACACACACACACACACACACACACACACACACACACACACATATATATATATATATATATATTACTAGCAATGAGACTTGACGTTGCCCGGGGTTGGATGATGATCAACGAATATTTCACCCTCATATATTTTACCGTCATCGAAATCCGCAGTAACAGTTCAAAATATGTTATTCTACCTTGTATTGTTTCTTATATAAAACTATGTTATATAAAGTTCTTTTCCAGTTAACGAAAAAAAAAACATTAAGAAATTTACTTGCAGGGTTTGAACCTACAGACGACGGCATGCGCCCCCCCCCATTTTTCAAGTTTTATAAATTCTTTGCGGTTAATGAAAAACAATTAAGAAATTTACGTGCAGAGTTTGAATCAACAGACCACGTTATTAAAAAATAAATAAATAAATAAATAAATAATAAGCAAAATAAAAAATAAAAAAGTAACACGCTATCAACTTACCCACAGTAGAATTTCACGGCCCGTTGTTCTATCATTGTTGCTAAGCGACGACATGGAAAAATAATAGATAAATTAAAATAATGGTTTCGATTATCGATTATCAGTAATTATCGGGGGTATTCTGAGACAAAACTTAACTAAGATCACTCTCAGATTTATATATATTTATTTAAATTTAATAAAAAAGGGACGACTTAATCGTGCAAGGGAATAATTTCTCTATCAATAAATTTGTGGAATAAAATCACTGATAAAAAAAAATAACAAAGATTAAAGCAGTAAAATCCGTACATATTTTTAGGCAAGGCTTCGTAGCCCAGTGGTAAAAACACCAAATTGCGGACAATGTAATTGTGGATTCGATTTTTACCAAATCAAGCCATGCTAATAACTGTTAATTGTCAAGAAACGCAGGTCCATAAGCAACTTTTATATACATAAAACATACATACACAAGAGAGGAAAACTCTATCATTTTGAAATGAAAGCAATCACAAAAATACACTTATATATATATATATATATATATATATATATATATATATATATATATATATATATATACAGAGAGAGAGAGAGAGAGAGAGAGAGAGAGAGAGAGAGAGAGAGAGAGATAGATAGATAGATAGAGAGAGAAAATTAATAAAACTATTATTATAAGCTCTATTTCCTATTTGGTTCTATTGAGCTTTTAGATCTGGTTAGGATTACTTTATAAATATTAAGTCTTTAATATTTATAATATATTTTAAGTTTGCTATTTGGGATTATCTTTGTAAGCTTAATAGTTTGGTTTGTTTCGGTTGCTTTTGTTTTACGGGATATCAACCCTTTTAAGGTTATTTAATGCCGAATCCATTGATTTTGAAAAAAATTTTTTTAATAGAAGATATTTGTTTTTTCAAGTCGGTTCCTATTTAACCCATAGTTGGAACCCTAACAGGTACTACCACCTCGGGCCAGAGTTGACCTGGGGGCAATGGCAATTAAACGGTGGCTCCACACTCCCCAAAGCCCGCAAGCTAGGGCCTCACCATCGGATATAGTTTAAGGTCAGATCCAGGACCAAACTTAATTGTAATTCTTATTTCATATATATATATATATATATATATATATATATATATATATATATATATATATATATATATATACACACACGTGTGTGTGTGTGTGTATGTGTGTGTATGTGTGTGTTTGGCCTCAGAGTTCGAAAATAATTGAAATTTCCGGTTGGAGTCGACGATGATGGTATTCTTTACGCTTTTTAATTTTTACCGGAGATATTTCTTAGTCAGGGTCTAATGTCACGAGGAAAGGAAAATGTTACCTTTCATTGAGGAGTAGAGCAGAGACTTGAGACATTATGTCGTCGCTTGCCACACACTCTCGCACGAATACACACACGTATTTAATTGGAGATCTTTTTTTATTACTTGACTACAAGGTCAACACAAAGGGGAAAAAAAAAGAATAAAAACTATTTACAATGAGGATCGGACTTGAAGCGTGAAACAATGTTGGTTGGCCATTTGAAGAGTCAAGAGTGACAACCGGTGTGAGTACCCTTGGATGTGACGAAAGAGTTGACCCAGGACGGGCGGGATTGTGTAGTAAATGTATCAACACCATTCCGTGTTAGACTGTTTTAGACGAAAAGAAAGATCTAGAATTTTTGTCTTATGTTTTGCTTGGGTGAACCACGAACAATGGAAAAGTATGGATATCATCGCATGTGAATTGAAATTGTAAAGGCAAAAATTTGCAAACGATAATAGACTAGGGGCGGGAAATTTCCAAGTGACTTAATTTGAAGTAAATAGTGCCCGAGGGAAAAAGAAAACGATCGAGTTGGCTTTTAAAATCCGTTTCTTTGTCTATTGCTTTTCTGTTCGTTCGCCACTTCTGTTTTAGCTAATCTCGGCCCCAAAGACACTGGAGTTTATAACCAGTGATTCCCAACCCCTGTGCCTCGGCATATTGGTATACCATCGGATGATTACTAGTGTGCTGCGAAGAGATTATAGTAAGAAACTATTGGATTTCATTTTTGTTTAATAAAGATATTTAATGTTGTAATCATGATATCTAAACGTTTCGCGCACACTACTTACGTAATAGAGTCGCTAGCGCATGTAGCAGCAGCAGCGGACGCCGCATGACTCATATGCAAATGACCGAACCAGTCAGCGAAGTGACGTCACAGCGGGAGGAAGAGAAGGGAAAGAAAAGTAGAGAAAAAAAATGAACATACGTGGACGGCAAGCGATGAGTGAGTGGCGGAGGACCGGCAAGGTGTGGCGACGTATTGATTAAGGTATTGTCCTGGTCCTGTGCAATCCTAGAAGGTCCACTTTCCCAGTTTTTGCCTTCTTACCCTTTGAGATTGTTTTAGTTTATTTATAATCGTCTGAGGCACCCATATCGGAAAATGTCGACGGGGTTGTTTAGATATTTTTGGCGAGCCAGAGTGCTCTACCTCTAAGTCATTGGTTTTTCAAATCTCACTTTCCGACCTTGTGCCATATCGTTTCAACGTGGGAAGGAAATAAACATACACTGAATATTTTTTATTATGTATGGACTTTTGGACAAAAACTAATGAAAACGGGGAAGGGGACAAAACAAAAACCAAACCAAAACAAAACAAAACAAAACAAAACATCTATTTCAAATATTAGATAAGATAGGTGGCATGTTAGCCGGCGAATCTTTCCCGAAAATAACTCCATTTACCAACACCTTGCAGCACAAGATACCCCTAAAACTAAATTTAGGAATATAATAATTAAAAACACCGCCATTTTAATCGTTTCACACTGTAATTGTCGCCTCCTAATCATTGAAGATCTACTCATCCGTATATAAAAAAATGATCATCAATCAGGCTCAATATAAAGGGGAAGGCATGTTTAAGTGCTTTTAATGATTTTAAACGATTTTAATCGACTTTTCAATAAATTCACTCATCCAATATACATATATGTATATATATATATATATATATATATATATATATATATATATATACTTTCTATTACTTATATTTATATATATACAGTGGACTTTCTATTATATATATATATATATATATATATATATATATATATATATACACAATGGACTTTAAATTATATATATATATATATATATATATATATATATATATATATATATATATGTGTGTGTGTGTGTGTACAGAATGTTCAAAAAGTCATTGAAGGATTTTGAACTTAAATAGATTCTTTATTTTTTAGATAATATCATTTTGTAAATCTGATATTGGGAAATTTGTTTTGAAAAAATGCAAAATTCAAACAATCTTTATTTAAAAAAAAAATTCTTTTAAATGTTGCCAATTTTCATCTTTCCAAAACATTATTCATGACAGATTGCAGAATCTCTGGATTGCGATTTAACTCTCTTATTTCGTTCCTGATGTTTTCCCTCAATTCTTGCAGGGTTTGGGATTTGTTAACATAGACTCTTTCTTTAAGATATCCCCACAAGAAAAAGTCGGGGCTAGTCAAGTCTGGAAACGTGGTGGCCATTTGACATTGCTCTGGCGTGAGATAATGTTGTCGTCAAAGCATTGTCTGAGAAGCTCCATGGTATCTCCCGCCATATGTGCCGTTGTTGCTCCATCTTGTTAAAACCATAATCCGGGCCTATTTTGAATTTGTGGGCACAGGATGTTTGTAATCATATTTCAGTATCTCTCGCCAGTAACAGTGACAGCATTTTCTGTCTTGATCTTCCAAAAAATAAAGTCTAATAATCTTCTCCTCCGCTACTGCCCGCCATACAGTGCACTTTATGAGATGTAACTGATTTGATGAATTCCCCTTGGATTTTCAGAGCCCCAATATCTCTAATTTTGTTTGTTAATGAATCTATTCAAATGAAAATGAGCTTCATCTGACATGATCCACTTTTGCAGAAAAGTGGAGTCATTTCAGACAAGTTGTTGCATTTGAACTGCATATTGAACCCTTGTTTGAAAATCTTCAGGCTTCAAGTGTTTAACAGGCGGTTCTTTGTAAAGAAAGAGTTTTAAGTTGTGCAGAATATTGTGTAGTGAGCTTCGACATATCCCAAGTTGTGTGCAACATCGTCGAATCGATGTTTCAGAATGCTGCTCCACACTCTCCCACACTCTTTCCCGATTTTCATTTGTGATGACGTTTCAAGATCTGCCATCTCGCGGAAGATCAAGTACAGCTCCTTGGTCTTCAAATCGGCACACAATGTTTCAAATTGTGTTGTGACTTGGGCTATTTTTTTTACATGAAAAAGCCGTCAATAAGCTATTTGAGTCAAAACAATTGACCCCTGGTTTTTGTAAAAAAATTTCACAACTTACGTATGTTGTTCAATGCTATACTTATCCATAATTAATTTCCAAAATATTATCTGTAAAATATTTGAAATAGAGAAAAAATAATCATTAATGGTAAAATGAAAAAGATTTTTCAACCTTTCAGTGACTTTGTTTCAATTTTGAGCCATTTTCGACCCCATAAAAACTATTTTAACCGGCTAAAGACCCATAAAATAAGGGCCCGTAAAAAATCCAATCATTTTAGGCCCTAGCTCTACGAATTTTAGTTTCGGAGGAGATAGAGTTTGTAAATATGGAGACAGATAACCGTTTATATTGTAGATATTCAATAAAAACCATCAAAAAATGAGTATATGCTTTAAATCCTGCATTTTACCCCCAAAGTGTTCTTCTCTTCAGAAAGTTAGAAGATGATTTTGGAAATAACCAGCTTATTTTCTAAAAAAATGATAATAAAATAAAATTAATTGACGGTTTTACTACTTGAATGGAGAGTATAAAACCTTTTAAGATCTTATAAATAATGTACATAATTCCGAAAGAATAATTGAAAAGACTAATACTAAAAAATGGCGTCAGTTTATGAAGGAATACAGAAACCAATATCAGATTGTTTATTCGTGTGTGCAATGATGCATACGAAAATGTTTTAAATTGTTATGTAATAGAAAAATGAAGCAGGTAGATTGGTGTTTATCGTTTTCAAAAGAAACTGAGTGATTAATATTATTTCTTAAGCAATAGACAGACCATCGGGGGGGGGGGAGAAGAAGGCGTTCAATAAGTAATGTCTCTGATCCACTTCTCATAGAAGTAGAGCAATGAAAATTGGCACAGTTATTAACCTTTTTCTACATAAGAACCACACAGTTATGCAATTCTTTCATTGTTTAATGCAGCTCTAAAGACCGTTTTAAAAAAATTTTTTTTTTTTAGAACACCACAGGCTGGTTCTCTAACCACGATGTGACTTCGAATATTAAGGCTACATCACCTGGGAAACTTTCCTTTCAAACACAACTTTATGGCTGAGAAGAGGTGAAACTCAGACGATGCAAGATCAGGAAAGTAGGAGGTGACACGGGAAGATTTCATAGCCACATGCCCATGCTTCTGATCTGGTGACAAGTGTATTGTGGATCGGAGCATTATCTTGTAAGAGAAAAATACCATTGCTGACCTTATTTCGTCTTTTTATTTTGATAGCTTCTTTATTTTTTCAAAAGTGAAGCATAATAGGCTCTCGTAATTGTACCCTTTATCATCATTCCGTTCTGGTCCCAGAAGTCTCTTAGTATGACCTTGCCAGAGGAGAGTAATCTTGCTATTTTGGAAATGGTGAGTTCAAGTGATTTCACTGCATCGACTGAGCTTTGGTCTCTGGATCATAGTGATAGACCCAGGTTTCATCCTGTGTAATCGGTCTTTTAAAAAACTTTGACTTCTTGGCACATCTCCAAATTCATCCTTGAGCACTCGACGCGTCGTCACTTCTGGAAAGATGTCAGCAACCTGTGAATCAATCGGGAAGACACCTTATTCATATAAAAATAGTCGTAGTCGTGTATGATAGTTTCCACAAACCTTGCACTTAGCTCGACTTCTTGGGCTATATGGTGAATAGCCACGGATCAATTTTCCAAAATAGCAGTTTCAACTTGACTGACAGATGCCTCATCAATAGCAGAAAGTAGGTGACCAGGTTTGACGGCGATTTCCACAGGTTTCGGGCCACATTTGAATTAACAATGCCAGCGTTTTATAAGATCATATGATGAGGCATCATTACTATAGTTTCTTCCATTTCTAAAGGGGGCATTCTGGATAGGCACAAGAATAAAAATTGTGCCAGTCCAAAATACCCCCTTTGAGGGGATTGGATTTTCCCCACATTAAAAAACCGATCCTATATCTAACTTTGTTTTCGTGGGGAGACAAATAAATAGGAACACTAAGAAATACCTTATCTTTATTCAGAAATATCGCTCTTTTTTTTTATCTACAAATGCCTTTAATACCGTAATAAGACGGCCCAGGAAATTCTAACTTAAATCTCACAAGGAAATGACAGTAATCGGAATGTTAAACTTAGTCATGTAATTATTTACTTAAAATTATCAAATTATAAATATTATGAATATCCCAAGAGAATATAACGAAAATCATAATAAAAAGAAATTAAAATCTAAAAATCAAAATCAAATGACAATTTCCCTACCAAAGAAACGAATACTTCACAGAGCTTAGTCAGACTATAATAAAGAACTCACATTTCATAAGCGAATACAAGAACACACACACACACACACACACACACACACACACGCACGCACGCACGCACGCACGCACGCACACACACACACACACACACACACACACACACACACACACACACACACACACACACACACACTGCCTCCGTACGAACACATGCACACAGACACACGTGTGTAACGAAGTACTAATGCACCCCAGACCTTCATACATGTAAGAAGATAAATAAATAAAAATAAATAATAAGCAAAGACCGACAATATCCAATGGCCCCGGACTGACCACAATAATGAAGGAGAGGAACGAAACAAACTCAAGTATGAAACCATTTAGAAGAACAAATCTCCTCACTTCTTGGGAAAGTCTTCTATCATAAGAATTGTAGCGAAGACACTATTTTACAGTTTAAATATTTTACATTTTAAATATTTTACAGTTTAAATATTTTCCAAACTTTCTGAAGAGGATGCTTTAAAAATACAAGATCGTAAGTAACGCGTAAAAATTATTTAAAAAGATTATTTCAATAATTTAAAAATGAAAATATTAAATGATAAAACAAATATAAAAACATAACAATTGTTGGTGACCCCACTCATTGATATATATATATATATATATATATATATATATATATATATATATATATATATATATATATATATATAAAAGTGAAAAAGTGTGTGTGTGTGTGTGTGTGTGTCTATATACATTTTCCTACCAAATAAGTCATTCAATTTTCAGTCTAGAGACTCGTGGTTTGACATAAGGAGTATTGAGGTTTGGGAAAATCTTTTTAATAAGTTTTCGGCCAGAAATTTGGCTGTCAACGATTTGACCTTTGAAAACTCTACAAAACTTCTCCGCCAATTTTGGGTATAGACATTAGAAATTTTAAATGTAGGTTCCTTGGACAGAAATCAAACTTTTCAACTTGATTTGAGTCCAAAAACAATAAATGTTAAAGGGTTAAAATTGGGTCAAAGTTAAAAAATAAATTGACCTCTGTGTCTCTACCAAATTACTCAGCCAATTTCTGGTCTAAATATTTAAAATTTTACATAAAGGGTTTTCAGAGATAGGACAAGCTTTTAAATCGGTTTAGGTCGAAAATTTGAGCTGCCAAGGGGTCAAAGTTCAAAAGATTTGACCTTTGCGGTGTCTAGTAAACTACTCAGCAAATTTTTGGTCTAAACATTTAAAATTTATACATAACGGGCATTCAAACATGTGACTAGCATTTTAATCAATTTTGGGTCGAAACACTTGAAATTTTAGATGTAAGTAACTTCGACAGGGGTAAAACTGTTTATTTTGATTTGAGACCAAATTATTAAATGTTAAGGGGTCAAAATTGGGGTCCAAGTTATAAAAAATTTATCTCTGCGGAATTAATCGGACAATTTTTGGTCTAAACATTTGAAATCTTACATAAAGTGTATTCACACATGCGGCAAGTTATGAACAGTGCATACTGCCCGGGCAAAACCGGGGTGAACTGTCAGTATATATATATATATATATATATATATATATATATATATATATATATATATATATATATATATATATATATATATATATGTGTGTGTGTGTGTGTGTGTGTGTGTGTGTGTGTGTGTGAGCGTAGTTCTAAACGTAAAATCTCCTGCTTTTTAACTCTAAAAATTTAAGATCTACGAAGACTGGAGTGGTACCATTAAAACAAGCGACATTTTGCTCTTCAGTATTTATTTTTCTACATAGTCACCCTAATTCTCAATGCACTTTTTTCAGCAATGAGCAATTGCTGCGCAAAGGCGTCCAGTGTCATATAGGAGTCGCCCCAAAAGTAAATCCTCCTATTCTTTAGCTAAAAAAATTTGAAGAGATATTGAAAGATACACACGAATGAAGGTCGGAGGTTACATTAGACTGAAACCTTGTAAAAATAACACTCAAGATGAGAACAGTAGTCCGAAGAATCCAAATAATACGAGCAATCAATTCTCTTCTCAAACATCAGAAACATAAAGAAAAAAAAAAAGATGATGACTCATAAAGTTATTACCTATGTTTAATAACCTATAAATAGTTATCTATTATTTGTCGTAAATGTGCACGTTTAAACACGAGGTTACGTATTTCAAAACATCTCCGAATGTAAATGAATGAACAAAAAAGATTTGGCATGTGACATCTGCAATATCATCGTTGTGATTTATGAAGCCATGGATTGTCCGTGTGAATAGCTGTTTTTTTTTGTGTGCTAAGACGACACATAAAATGGATCGTTGTATCTTCACAACAACATGTCAACGTTTTATTGTGAGTTTTCCAAACAGATTGGCACTGGTTTTAACAATTTAACTTGGTCCCTCTTACTAAATGACTCTTCAAAGATAAACTGTTTTTTATTTTGTATTTTTTCCTAATAGATATTTATTGTCTGCGAACGAAACTACGTCATATATATATATATATATATATATATATATATATATATATATATATATATATATATGACTTACTTGTTGTTTCAGCAAATACTTTTGCATGCAAAATCCGATCCCGCATTTTGCTAATTCCTACCCTCTGATGAGAAGGAAAGTATTTCTTCGAAACTCCGCGGATTAAGGACTATCCACTTATCTAGTGTTTCCTTTTCAGATTAAATATGTGTTTAACTCATTTCAAAGCGTTTTTTAAAATGTTTTATTAACTGTTTGCTCGTATATATATATATATATATATATATATATATATATATATAATTTTTTTACTATAATAATTAAATACACACAGACACTAGTGTTTCATCCTTTCGGGAATTTTCAGCGCAGGGTGTTACGCTTAACACCAGTCGACAGATTCGAACTCGGCAACACGAGCTATCTCTGGCTCGATTAGCAAAGACCGTATCCAATCGGCCACCATTATCCACGTGAAATGACGTTGAATTTAAACATTTTAATTTTCAATGTTCTTTTACATCAGAACAGTGATCTAATCTATATTTAAAAAAGCAAACGTGAATGTTTGAATTTACAACAAAACCTTGCACTATATATATATATATATATATATATATATATATATATATATATATCGTTTATTTCCTGGATTTTTCCATTACAGCTGTTTCATTAATGAGTGGCAAGTTTACGATTTGTGTTTCCGTAAAAATATCTTGTCCCCACCAACCTCTTCAGATGTTTATCCATTACATTTTTTACAAGAGATGGTATATTTTTAATATGCTGGACATCGTATTCGGTTAAAAAGATTTCCACAGCCATGCTTCCTCACTTCCTCCATCTTTTGATGTTATGTAAAGATAGTTTTCCGTTTTAACCCGTACTTTCGTATTTTTATTTTTTATTTATTAATTATTTATTTTTTGTTTTAATTTTCCCTGTTTTTCCTGTTTGTTTTTTTCCAATTATCATATAATTTTATATAATTTTATTCCTATATTCATGCGTATTTATTTTAATATTGTTTTTTTTTGCTTAGTGTTTGAATTCGTATTATATTACCCGATGCAAAGGAGGTCACTCGTGGTATCATTTTTTACCTAGGATTACCTCCCCTGCATTTTTTCCTAATCACTAGAGCACTAGTGCGTGAAATTAAATATTTGTTTCTGTGCAAACACCCGTGGAGTACATCTAGTCTTTCGTTTAATAATTTTTCTTCTGATATTAATATATGGTAAGATTCTAAAAACATAGGTTGCATCTTTTCGATTTGCTAGGTTTATATTTTTCCCCCTTATCAATTATTGACTATCTTAATTTATATTCAGTTTTATTTTCCTTTAATTCCTTTATCCATACTGTGGTTGAGTTTTTCTTTGTTTTCGGGTTGTTTTCGCTATTACTATTGCCTCTGTTTCTATTTTAATTATAGTAGTTGTGGTTGTCACTATTGTTATGATTCTTTCTACCGTTGTTTTCATTTTTATTTACATTGTTATTGTTTTCGTTATTTTTGGTGTTCTTTCCTTTCTCGGTTTCATTTTTAAACGATGTTAGGTGATTATGTCCTTAAAGCAAGTTCCGGTGCTCCCCAGATATACTTTAGTTTCATTATTTGTTATAATTTCACATTTGTATACTACGTTTGAAGTTAAACAGTTCCCCCTCATTGGACATTCATTAGGTTACATTCTTTTACATTGTTAGGTTCATTTTCTGTCCTATTTCTATTTTTCAAAAAAGTGTTTAATTTTGTGTTATTTGAGCATATTATGGTATTTGTTGAGTTAGCAGACGTTGAGAAGGATAGCGTAACAGTGTTTTTATTAATTATCTTACTTAGTTTACTATCTTGCGGGAAATTATTTTCTATAATTTGGTAAAATTCCCTTGGGATGTTATTTTTTATATGGTGGCTGAACGGTGGATTGAACCATGTCTGGATCTTCCTTCTATTTTTCTTTTTAACTTCTCTTCAGTTTTATTATGGTCTATCTTTTCATTTTTCTTTTTCGTGTTTATTGTATGTTTTATTTTTTCATTTTTTTTGCTCTTTTTTTCCTTTTTTATATTTCCTCATCGACATGTTGTAAGATATTACATTTGCATTGTTTATTGTTCTTTTTGTACCTATGTTATTGTTTTGAGTTTCCTTAACAAATTTAATTTGTTTTTTATATCCTGATCTAGCTAAGGCTTGGTTGTAATATTCCTTGTTTTTATTGAATAATTCTTCATTTTGTGATATTTTGGATATTCTTTTTGAGATGCTAGGTATAAGTGCTTTTTCCATAGTATTCGGATGGTTGGACTTGTGATCTATGTAGAATAGCGTTTGGTTGGGTTTATGGTAAGGTCCATAGGAGTTGTTGTCTAGATTCAGGGTTATGTCTAAGAAGTTTACACATTTGTGGTTCGGGTCTATTGTTATATCTAGGTTCAGTTTACTGAAGAATTGTTTGATTTATTTTTTTCGAATAACCTATTTGTTGAGTTCAAGTAGAATAATGCATCATCCCGGTATAGTCCTCCTCTTAGTCCTGTAATCTTTTTATATAGTTCATTTAGTATATAAAGACCTTCAAGGTCTGTTACTTGTGCACTATCCGGGCACCCCATTGTGACGTCAAAGTTGAGGTTTCTGTTCTTTCTGGTTCCTAGTTTGTTATCATATTTAATTAGAGTTCTTCTTGCTAGTCTAATAATGTCTAATTCTAAATTTGTTATCATTGTTAGTTTTCTAGCTAGTTCTAGTGCTTCCTCGAAGAGATTTGGTGAAATAGAGGGGTAATATGAATCTATATCAAATATAAGGAATTTTCTATTTTTGCCTTGGGGTAGTGTGCCGAACCATTCAATTACCTCCTCCGATGATTTCCACAGGTTATGGTAAATTTTGTTTTTTTAATTTAGGTAGGATTTCGTCTAGTATTTTTTTGCTAATGTTTCCCAAATCTGAAATACATGGAGAAATCAGTCTAATGGTAGGATTGTTGTTGAATTCTGGTTTAGGGTAAAACGTGGGCACAGTGGTGTATATCCCTCTATCTCATCCTGTATGTTCATTTTTTCACTTATTTTTAAGGTTTCGGAGTTTATAATATTCGGTTCTTCATTGCTTGCTACTCTATAGTTTTTATTGGGTTCCTTCATTATTAGGTTGTTGTAGGTTTCAAAATCTATGCTGTATATATTCATGGTTTTGTCTGCTGGAATCATCAAGTTCGGATTGTCTTTAATATTTTTAAAGGTATTATTGATTTTTTCCATTGTTGGGTTCATGTACTTGTGTTTCTCCTTGATTTTTAGTTTTTTTGTCCATTTTAACATGTCTAATTCAAATGCTTCTAAGGCATTGATCGGTCGTAAAATACGCGTAAACATGATATTTTGATTAATACAGATTTCATATTTATTATTATATTATATTTAACCCAATATGATTTAAAAAGTTAAAAAAAAAATAACTCGTGCGCCGCCACAGAGAATCAAAACCAAAACGTTTAGCTAACGATTTACTTTTTCCTTTGACGTTAATGCCTGACCTATGAAATATGTTTGCTATAAGGCTAAAAATTAAAACATGAGCTATTATGTTACACATGCATATTCGATATGCCGTCGTTCGACGTTCATCTGAAAAATTTCATTAAAATTTTTTTTACACTTTTGCACCATTTTTTTTCCGGCTAAAACCCAAATATAAAGTTTCGAATGGGTTCGAGTAACGTATATATTAAGTTTCATGTCTGTAGACCAAAAACTGACGGAGAAGTTTAGTAGGCAAAATTTTTAAAACAAATAGATATACGGATACATAAATATATATAGAAAGAGAGTTGTGTTTATTATAACCTTTTTACGCAAATATTACGCAAATATAAATCATGTAGAATATCTGTATTAATATAATTACACGTAATAGTTAACTAAAGATGATCATCCCATAAGAAAATCGAAAAAACTAAATCTTTTGCAGATGAATGCAATTTCACGACCCATATATAAGAAAGTTGTATTTTCTTTTTAAATAAATAGAAAAAAGGAGTGTTTAATATGAATATCAATACACAAACCCCCCAATTATATATATATATATATATATATATATATATATATATATATATATATATATAATTATTACATTACTTAACTACAGACACTAGTGTTTCATCCTTTTGGGAATCATCTGTGTAGAGAGTCACGATTACTGCCGGTCGGGAAATTCGAACCCAGCCACGAACCTATCTCTTATTTCAATAACAAAGAACTAGCAGCTCAGCTAACATGAACCATGATGAGAATATGGTTGAAATTAACATTTATATAAAGTGTAAATATCATTCATATATAATGTATAAATGTTAATGATGAAAATAATGGAAATAGTATTCCGACAAAATAGAGAAATAAAAAGGAACAAACCGTGTTCATCAACGTTTCGTCTTTATTTACAGACTTCCTCTGGATGAATGAGATTAAAAAACAAAAACTACCAGTACGAAACACGTGAAACATTTTCAAATGTTTTGTACTGGTATTTTTTGTTTCTTAATTTCATTCATCCATAGGAAGTCTCGAAATAAAGACGAAACGTTGATGAACACATAATACGGTTTGCTCCTTTTTATTTCTCTATAAATGTTAATGTATATGTATATATACACGCACACACACATACATATATATATATACATATACACACACATACATATATATATATACATATATATATATATATATATATATATATATATATATATATATATATAAGAATCTTAACCCGTTAAAACGAGCGAAAGTTATCGACCGTTGATTTAGAATGAATGCTTTATGTCAAATTGCTGATTGAATACAATTAAATTTCTGCTCAGTTTTTGTCCATTTAATACTAATCCCTATTAATCCCTAACTGTGCATCGAACGAATACATTATTATTGTATTCCCTACACCTTATGATAATAAAGGTCCATACAAAATTTCAGACGGATCGTTCAATAGTTTTCGAGTAAAAGTAGGACGGACAGAGAGAGAGAGAGAGAGAGAGAGAGAGAGAGAGAGAGAGAGAGAGAGAGAGAGAGAGAGCATAGACTAGAAGAATACTCGTTCCAGGGCAGTTAAAATTAACTCCCGAACAAAACAGTTTTGCATGTCTATTTACGAAAATTAGAATCAAGGTACAAGATACTAAACACGATGTCTACAATCCTTATTCTAAGTTTGATCAAAATGCATTACTTTATTTCGATTCGAAAACATTTCTAAATGTTTACGCGCCGCCTTAAGGTTCCGTAAAAAAAAAAAAAAAAAGAAACTGGAATTCAGTGAATTTTACTTAATTGATGTCTAATGACTTGAGCTGTGACAACAGCATATTCTTTTCATTTTTTTTGACTCTCAAGTATATATTCGACACACTAAGACACAGTCAATCAACCGAGAACCACATCAGTCTATATAAAAACGTATAAGATATTAACGGATATATACTCAAGAGTCAAAACAATGAAAAGAATATGCTGTTGTCACAAGCCTACTAATGACTATGGATCGAATTCAATGCCAATATGATATATTATAATTTTCAAATAGAATACAGGGTGAGTCAAAAGTAGGTGGACAGTAAAATACATTTATTTAGAAATCACGTATACGTACAACTATATGTAATAAGACAAATATATTCATGAAAATTAAATGCTATTTATCAACGCAAGTGCTTAAACTGTTTTCCCTCTTGATTTACACATCCTTGAAGTCTGCCTCTTACGCTTCCACAAAAATTTTCTACTTTTTAGCTCACCCTGTATAATGCCCCATAAGACTTTTTAAAATCCCCAATAGAAATTAAAGATGGAGAAATGTATTTCAAATATGGCGTAAGCATATATTACGTGCATGAAATCGGATTTAAGCGGGCATTGCCGTGAGCTGTATGCTTGCGCCGTAACAGAACTATTTCCATAAATTAACTCACAGAATAATACTAATGAATCCACTTTTTCTACAAATTTAATTATATTCCTCCAAATCCGGCTAGGGATTTTATCCTCGGTCCCAAAATCAACAGAAATTAAACCATTCTTGTAATGATCCGGTCCCTGTTGATTGCGGTGTAATGTTGTTCATGTACAGTTCTAGGAGGTCTACTCTCCCAGGCTTTGCTTTCTCTTTGCGAAGGGGTTACTTTATTGCTACGGCATTATCACGTTGACACACCGGTTCTCGCTGGATCACCGAAGTTAACCTGGTCAGTACTAAATGGGTGACTATTTGGGACTTTCAGGTGCTCTATGTGCTCTCCGCTTATCTCGCCATTGTTTCCAGTCGTCTTGGTCTTCTCCTTGCCACTGGACTCAAACAGTGCCGATTGAAGAGAGGTGTGGTTGGGGATTGCGCAACCCTTGCCTCACAATTACACGCGCTACTAACCCTAAGGGGTATCCTTTGTCTTTCAAGACTGAACGGAAGCATGGCATGGATGAATTTTATTGCTAATTGTCTAAAGCGTTCTTACCGGTGAATGTCGACGAGGATGCCCAGTCACTTTTTGCAGGTCAGGGGTTCCCTCTTCGGTAGCGCAGACTTTTCAATCCCACATTCCTACCTTGGTGTCACAGTTTTTGCAGTGTGAGAGAACTAAATATACCCCTCTGATATATGAAAAGTCCACTTTAGAAACCCAACCTGCACCAACTACCCCTTCAAATAATTTAAGCTTACGTCTAGAATTTTGATCTAATATTTCTGTTCAAAATGTCTTTTATGTTTAACAAAAACTATTTTCTTATATAAATATATTTTTTATATATTTTCAAATTAATGCTAATCAGTGATGGATTTGTTGCATTAATGATAAAAAGTGATTATCCTTGGAAAATCATGGGTTAAGGAGTTTTGAATTATTAGAATTCCTTGTATAACTTTTTGATGGAGAAATAACTATTGCAATTTAATCAACGATATTTTTTATCATCAATTTTTCCTATGGCCATTTATGTACATTTTATTTATAAAATATTATTGGCTACATATGTGCATACATGTTTCAGGTGCGAAATATGGATGCAGATATGTGGCCAATAATGTTTGTATAAATAATAAATTATACTATAATATAGCTCCATCTGTTATTAAGCACTATTTTATAGCACTGTATTAACATTTATGAAACAAGAACCATACATTACTGTGTGTATATATATATATATATATATATATATATATATATATATATATATAATCTCTTTTAATCTCTTTTTCAAAGTGTTTTTTAACATGTTTTATTAACTGTTTGCTCCTATATATCTATCTATCTATCTATCTATCTATCTATCTATCTATCTATCTATCTATATATATATATATATATATATATATATTTATATATATATATATGAGCAAACAGTTAATAAAACATGTTAAAAACACGTTGAAAAAGAGATTAAAAAAGATTATTAACTGTTTGCTCCTATATATATATATATATATATATATATATATATATATATATATATATATATATATATAGGAGCAAAAAGTTATATATATATATAAATATATATATATATATATATATATATATATATATATATAGTGGAGTATAAGAAGGCTAGAGCAATGCAGGAAACCGGCAGTTGAATTAGTGTAACGTATGAACAAAATGGACAAATAATAAAAAGCATGTTTTATTTTCATCTTTGTATATCCAAAAACAATCACAAATACAAATAAATTCTGTTTTCTGATATTTTCCAATTTTTTAAAAACAGTTTTGGTTCTCTTCTTTTTGAAAAGGAGATTATATTCTCGAAATATTAAAGATTTCCACCATCCCGATTACCTCAGACAGTAAGTCTATATTTATTGATGTGTATTTGTGATTTGTTTTTTTTTGATAACAAATAAATATACGAAAATAACAAAAACATACAGGACCCTTTTTCATTTGTCCATATTTGTTCAAAGGTCAAACCAATGCAAGTACCGGTTTCTTTCATTGCTATAGTACTTTTATACTCCTCCATACTCCATATTTATTTACCAGTTGCAATGCTTAAAAAAGCAAACTACCTCCACCCTCTCTCTCTTTATATATATATATATATATATATATATATATATATATATATATATATATATATATATATATATATATATATATATATAACTACTTCATTTACTCACATAAAATTAATATCCGAAAGCATAAATTTATGCGTAAACTTTAAGTATTTACTTCAAAAGTGCTCAATACGTAGGTAGAGTTAGTTAGTTAGTTAGTTAGTTAGGTAACTATATATATATATATATATATATATGGCAAGTAAGCTAATGTTCACGTTTCATTTCCGAAGTAATTCATCAGGCAAAATGGCTTTTTACCATTTCACTTGATGGTTTCTCTCAAGCATGAAACGAACATTCATCTGTAGTTTACTTGCCATAAATATATTTGCATACGACTACTGAGCTCTACTCACGCATTGGTCCCCGTTAAAATATAGTGAATATAAATACACGCACACGCATATATTCAATTTAGTGAAATATCTAAGTTTTCTTTTATGGTCATCTTTGCTTTATACAGGTATTCATAAAGCTGGCGCCTGTAGACATAATCACTATTTCTGTATAACACGAGTGAATAAACTCGTAAAGGAACATGATAATAGGAAACTGAAAAAGGAAGATACGTGTCTGTTGGACTCAATTAAAATTACAATGAAATAATTGCCTATAATTGCTTGTTACGACGTCGGGGTAACGTGTTATTTGGTACACTTATTATTCAGGGTTGCTGGAGGGCTTCATGCTTTGTGAGAAAAGGACAAAAAACAAACATAAAATCACTTTACCTGTGACTTCTAGAAATCCGTCTCTGCTCCCCCTTCTCCTGTGTGTGTGTGTGTGTGTGTGTGTGTGTGTGTGTGTGTTTGTGTGAAATATTCGAATGCAAACGCGATAAACGCTATTTTCAAGATTACATGAAGCTAAAGATACAACGAGTCTTCCTCGACCACATTTCAATATCTCGTTTATATTATGATACAATTTCTTTTTGCTTTCAATAAAAATAAGATTTTATTTGAAATCCAAGTTGAATGTTTTCATTCTTTCATTCAAACAAGTTCAATTTCTCGTGTTTTTTTTTAATTTCCAACTCGCATTTAGGTAAAAATGCATTTTCGTAAATAATTGAAGTCATTCGAAAATGTATTGCAAAAACAAAAACAATCAACGTAAATCGCGATATATCGGAACAGTCAGCGAGGTGGACGAGTGGCTTTTTACCATGGGGTCCCAATTTCAAATCTCGCTAGATTCAGCCACTCTGATGAGTCGTAGACGACGGAACACGTGTCAGTGGATAATTATATTTAAAAACAATATATATATGGGGGTACCAAATTGGTTAAAGGGAAAATTATTCCCAACTCGCATTTAGGTAAAAATGCACTTTCGTAAATAATTGAATTCATTCAAAACGTATCGCAAAAACGAAAACAACAAAAAAAAATAATAGACTGTAACTCTTGGACTAACTGTATTTTATAAGGAAACAGGCCGTCGATATCATGGATCATTCTTTGGAGAGAAGATTGGGAAATTCCCAATTGACTCGATCTTATTCTGGTTGATGTGGATGGATTTTCGGCGATACTCTTCTCTACTTCTTCCCGATTTTCATCAGTGGATACTGATGAGCGCCTTCCAGATCTTGGTAAATCAGAAAGGGTATTAAACTTTTGGAATCTGTTAATTGTCCAAGCACTTGGGGCAGGTTTCCTGTTGAAATGGCGACGGTAACTTAGCTGGGTTTCAGAAATTGACCCATCTGATTCAAAGTACCACTGAACGATGAGGGTTCGTTCCTCGATTGGCACACGACTCATATTTGTGTTGAAAGCGTTGCTCTAGTTAATATGAAAAATAAAAGAAAAAATATTAAATTGTTAAGAAATTATGAACTTTTTCAATATGGCACTACTTTTGGGCTACCACACACACACACACACACACACACACACACACACACACACACATATATATATATTCGTTGGATGATAATTACTAGGGTTATTTTTATTTCATTCGAAAATTCTTATACTCTGACATCATTTTTATGAGACTTTTTTACAATTATAAATGATAAATCTTCAACTTTTATAGTAAAGTATTACAGGCATTTATTATCTATAATTATGCAAGAATGTTATAGCAGACAATATCACTACTAATACCACCACTATTACCACCATTTTTCATTCTTAAATTATTATTTTTATCATTATTGTTATGAAGTAACCAAAAAAGATTTTTTAAATAAATAAAAATAAATAAAAGAAAGCAAGCGTTTCATATTATGTGTAACCAACGTATCTCTAGCCTTTTCAATCCCCTTGCCGTAGAACTCTGGGGGTTTGGATGCGAAGAAGTCCGTGAGGGGTTAGCGCAATTCTGCCTCATTGGTGAAATGATTCCGACGAAGATATTTATCAATGGAATAAAAAAAGATGGTAATCGGATAATGCAAGTAGTTCAGGTGAATGCAGTGAATGGCACAATGTCTCCCACCCAACTTGCTGTGTGACCACTCGCACCACATGCAGCCTGGCGTTGTCATGGAGGAAAAACACACCTTTGTGATTTACCAGTGCTGGACTCCTTTTAGCACAATGCATTTTGCACAACTGCAGCGAGTATAGGTCTCCAGTGACTGTTTGACTCGTTGGTAGCAGTTTATAATTAACCACTTCATGACCTGTCTACTAGACAAAAAGTACAATCTTGCGTGGGCGCATAGAGGGTCTTGCGGTGTGAAGGACAGCACTCTGACGAAACAATCATTGTCTGGAACGCTTCGAAGCTTCGTACAGATCCCAATTTTCATCATAGGAAAGCACTCGACTGAATAATGTATCGGCACGGTGGCCAGAAAGCAGTGACACGCAGGCTACCTACTCTTTGCCGTTGTGGATCTCCAACAGCAGTTGAGGAACCCACTTGCTCAGTTACGTACGGCTAATCTACACGATGCAGGTGAAGTTTCATCGGAAACTGAACTGTTTTGCAAGTTCGTTAGATAACTGTCTTCTTCAATGTCACATCTGGGCAGGAGCTGCTAGAAAGGACTTGGCCTGCCTTGATAGAGTTCAAAATAGACTTCGTAGCCTCGTAGGAGATGTCCTTTTCTCTTCCTTGCAACCTCTATCTCACAGAAGAGATGTTGCGAGTTTGTCTCTGATGTATCGTTATTTTCATGGAAAGTGTTCGACTGAGCTTCAATCTATGGTCCCCCCCGCCAAACTTTCACAAGAAACACTCGTCTAGCTGTAAACACTATCAATAATTCCCCCACTCTTTATCTGTGCCTAAACCTAAACGTAGATTCCATGAACAAAGCTTCTTTCTTAGAACTGCACGCCTGTGGAATTGTCTTCCGTTTTCCTGCTTTCCGGCTGACTACAATATGGTTGTCTTCAAGTCTAACGTAAATAAGTTCTTGATGAGCCGTTCAATATAAGTTATCAAATTTACCAAATTTTCATTACTAATGATTACTATATTGTCCAATTTCTACTGTACACTCTTTAACCCTTATCCTTGAGTGGCCTCTTGGCCTTGATAATGTAGTGATGCCTATGTAAAAAAAAAAAAAATGACTGCCTTCAGGATTTCACCATTCAAGACTTATGATCGCCCACTCTGAGGTTCATCACAGAAGAGCAAATCTCCCGACTTGAATTTTATAAACAAACGCCTTGCAGTGTAACACCATGTAACCCCATATCATATGTTGGTCAGCACCAAATTACCTTGCTTACGGGCTAAGGGTCACGCGTGATAATGGGTTGTTTGACACGAGGTTTAAGAGAACCCAGATTTCAGAGAAATGATAGAATATATTTTTGTTGAGATATCGCGGAGAAAATTTAATTTCCAGCGAAATAAAATAGACAGATTGGCGACATAACTCTGACGAGGTGACGAGAAAAATCTTAGAAATAATCGGTCTTATCTCAAGCAAAAGACAACACCAAAAGGTAGATAATTTGAATTACTTTGTTAAGAGAAAGAAAGAGATGGAAAAGTTTTACGAGTCTCAAGAGGGAGAGAGAAAAAGGTAAGAAGAATTAAAAAGAGATACGGATAAAGAGAGAGAAAGGGGAGTTTAGGAGAGAAATAAATAAAGAAAGAAAGAAAGAAGAAGAAGAAGAAGAAGAAGAAGAAGGGAAAAGAGGTTCTAGAAGAAAGAGAAGATAAAAGAAAATAGGGGGAATATTAATATCGCCAAGGGAGGAGGGAAAATTACAAAGATCATAAGACGTTTTGGTTTAGCAGGTAAAAGGAGATGTGTTTGCTAGCGGTCGAAGAGAGCTCATGTCAGTTTTTGAGCTAGAGCCCAAAAGCCGGATCCCTCCTCGAAAAAGAAAAGTGGGAAGAAAGACTTTTCTCCATGGCCGAGCGAATAGACAAACAAACATTGTCTGGAACCTTGTAATAAAAATCGAATAAAATCCTGTACCGGAAAATGCCCAAATTTACACAAGGTGTATCTGAAATTATTTATGCAATAATTATTTTCGTTTATACGAAAGTGATCCCCGCGTTGATTATTGAATTGCGTTGATTTGGAATGGAAACTTACAGCGGCGACACCAGAACTAAGGCCAGGCCGCATGGGTAGAAGCGATATACTAGCAACACCAGTGGACTTGCTGAGGAAGAGCTCAACCAAAGCATCTGACGACGGGCGGTCAGCCAGCATGTTAAAGGTATTGCCACACTGACTTAGGGTCGTGCACGTTTTGTGAGCGGTGATCTCCAGCGACCAGTGTGTGTATGGTCACATTTTGAAAGGTCTATCACTTGACGAGGATAAAAGTGTAGCTATTGGGAGTTAGCCTCTGTGTTTAGGGGCTAGCGACGGCCTGGTTACATTAATTGGCCCCGTTACGTATGATTGTACGAACACCCCCGTTTTCGACGTGATTACAGCAATATGTTTGTTCATAGCACTGTCCCCAAACGCTTGACACATGCGGCGAATTCATGAAACTGCTGATGAGCCCCCTTTAACGTCGTAAAGCAAACAGCCTCGAACTTCCATCCTTCTCACATGTGTCCGGCTTATAACTGATGGCCGGGCACGGTGCGCGTGTTTTTTTTTTTATAACGTCTGATGTTCCTACTCCCGGCTATTCGAATTTGAAAATAATTGCCATACACATTTCTTATATATTTCAACTCCATTAAATGTCTAATAAAAATAAAAAAAAACCGGACAGAACTTTTATGGTCACCTAGTATCATATAGAAGTAAAGCGACTTATGCTGACATCTAATTTACATAACAGATTGCAATGTGTGCAGATAAACATATAACAATGTGTTTGCAACGTCGAGAAAAGAGATTGACTTTTTCTCTTATTTTTTTTACCATATATTCACCGCTCATTAAGGGCTGGAGGCGACTCAAGGATAAGGGTTAATGGGTACCGTTATGGTGGAAATTTGGTAAGTTATTTTAGGAGATGGCTCATCAAGAACCATCTTACGTTGGACTTGAAAACGAACATGCTATAGTCAGCTTGGAAGCAGTTCCGTGATATTGTGTTCCACAGACGTACAGTTCTAGGAAAAAAATCTTGATCATGGAATTTTCGCTTAGTTTTAGGCACAGGTAGAGAGTGAGGGAAATTGTTGATAGTTGTTATAGCTAATCGAGTGTTTGCCGCGAAAGACTTACTGGGAGGAACCATACAGTGAAGCTTAGTCGAGCACTTGCCATGAAAATAACGATAGAGCAAAGAGAGACTCGCAACGTCTCCCATATGAGAAAAAGGCGGCAGAGAGAAGAAAAGGATATTAGCCAACAAAGTTCGAAATCAGTTTTGTATCTTGTTGAGGCAGGAAAGGCTGTTTGGAGCAGCTGCTCTCCAGATGTGGCACCAGTACTCTGTCTAGGGACGTATTTGGCTCTTATGCAAATAGAGGATTCATCAGGAGTGAGATACCTACTAGAACAGTAGAATGATATAACCGTTTTTCCGGCGACCTTGGCAACGGATTTGATGGATGTGCTCCATTGCAGATCAGAAGTGAAGGTCAGCCAGAAGCTTGCCAAATCATGGTACTTTCCAAAGATCTGAGTCATTCATTTTAATTGGGACCAGGTGGGGATCAGAACATTGGTGATGGAAAGAGAGAAGCTTGGTTTTAAATGCATTAAAATTAACCAACCACATCCACACCATTTCACCAACTGCTCAAGGTCAGAAGAGAAAGATAACCAGAAAGAACTTTGTTTAAGTATTATCGTAGATGAAAATGTCGTCTGCATAATGTCAATAAGCCAAAATTGGTGTACTCAAATAGAACTATATTCGATATGAAAAAATGGAAGATTATATTATTTAAAAAGTGTAGTCCCATAAAAAACTTTGCATAGAACCTTTACAATATTTCAGGTATCAAAAAGTTGTCTAATGTGGTTGATGGATTAAGAATAAAAAGCTTTTATAAACTTCACAAACTGTGTCGTTTGTACACAAGTAAAAATGGCGAAATACAAAAATATATACTAAACAAAAAGGCCACCAAAATCCTCTTACTCGTGCATTGTGTCTTGAACGGTCACGCGGAATCGATTAGCAGAGAAAACCTCTGGTATGCATTGAATTTTGTAGACAATTATTCCAGTATAATAATAGTCTATTTCTTAAACAACAAATTCGCACTGACAATGGAGGGAAATTTACTAATAGTTACTTATACTTTGCTAAGTTACCTATTACTCCATGTTTAGACATTCAAATGATATTTGTTTTTCGGATTTTTATCCTTACAAACGTTAATATTTATTAATCTTCTACGTTTTATTAGATGCCTTCTTAATGCATATTATTCCCTTATCTACGATAACAAACGTATAATGTATGTCTATTAGTTGTGATGCTTCTTACATATCTGACATTTATTTTACTCAAAATATTTACATATTTGAAGTTCAATTTACTCAAAAAGTAGACTTATTCAAGAAGAATCCGCTAATCTACAATAAAAAACTAAGACTGACAACAAAGGCCGTTGTTCTCGTCAAGAAATTATCATACCTCCTCTTGTGATATTCAAATAATTGTAAGAAATAAATAGATAAAAATATAATTGTTTATCTGACAATGGTAGAGACAATTTCTTAAATGCTGTTAATGTCATAAACGGAACATGATCCTAGTTAAACAAATTTCTCAGACGAAATAAGTATTTTCTATAAGAATCTAAAGTGAATTACATTTCTACTCTAAAGGACATACGGCAAAATAAAAATGAAGAAACCGCTCACCAGAATTAAATATCCATTTGTCACATACAATGCTATTCACGTCTTAGTTCATACCTAATCGAGTGGAGTGTGACATGAACGATCTTATTCAATAAAATGTATGACAATTATTATATCCTGTAAAATCATAAATTGTTTTATTTATAATTTTTGGCTAGTTTTCGGATCAGTAGGCACTATTCAAATTAGGGGGAAAAATAAATTCGAAATAAAATTAAGAGCTAATTTAACAAATTTTGTGATTTATTGCAAAAATCGACTACATTATTAGAAAAATTAATCGGATGTTTCTTTTTTATACGAAAGGGTCACAGAAAAGGTCAAAGGCTACTCGGGCATGAGGGTACATGATATTATCAATTAAATGTAGAACAATGCAACGAGAAAGTCGGAAGCAATGGATGAACAGGGCAGAATTTATTAACCTTTTTTTTACCCTTATTCACCTCAAACCAAGCACAGTGAGACGTAGGGGGCTACGGTGAATATCCCAAATCGAAAGTTGTGAAACAAGATGTTTGTTCACATTATGTTTAAATTTCTGCATGTTGGTAGAAATTGGAGATGGAGGCAAGCGGTTCGAAGAAATAATCTATTAGAGCAGCCATTCTTAACCTTTCTTCATCATTGACCTTCCGGCTTTATGTATTTTCCATTTACCCCCCCCCTTTACTCCTATACAAAAAATTCGTAGCCATAATAAAGTGACAGAAAAAAAAAAACAAGATAAAAAAGAACCCTTTTATTGTTTAGAACTTTAGGTTTTTTATAAAAAATAGTTTCGTATAACAAAAATAAAGAAAATCAAATCTTTTCTAAATGGAAAATTATGAAATTAATTTGTATTACGTTATTCTTTGTAAATTACCAGCTACTTCAAATATTTACTCTTGACTATATATATATATATATATATATATATATATATATATATATATATATATATATGACCTCCTAAGGGGTAAATTTACCCCTGGTTAAAAACCTTTGTATTAGAATAATAAGTTTTCTGGCATTTGGGAACCTCTACATAGAAGGGGTGGGATGTTGATGCTTGACGGGTTGGTCGGGGGTATTTACGTTGAAGGTGCACAAGTTCGTTAGAGCACATTCGATTGAATTACTTGTAAAACAAGCACAGCGATGCAATATTGCTGCGATGGGGCAGAGGTCTGAGCTTGGTAGACTGAGTCGGACATATTAGTTTAGAGGTTCTATTTTGGACCCTATTTAAGATGAGAGTCAAGTGTTTGGTACATCAACCCAGATGTGGCAACAATACCTCATGTATGGACACTTGGTAGGTTTGTAGCTATGTATGGTGATGGCAGGTGTGAGAGTGTGTTTTTTAACGATAAAAAGAGCTTGTCTTCTTTGCAGCAGATGAAACAGTGTCTTTAAATGTTGAATAGTCGGGGTACATATTGGAGTCACATATAACGGGGACTCAGAACAAAGATGATTTATATACATTACATCACGGCGACGACTGTGACGATTCTTGGAGACTTCATATTATTATTACGGAGCTGGGACTTTCATACAGTTCTTGTTAACACAGAGGAGGGGACATACAATACTTGAGAGGGGAGTTACACAAAGTTCATTAAAGATGATGACAAAACACATTTACCTTTCAGTGAATGGAATGACGACACGAAGACAAACAGTTACAAAATATTAGATGATTTCTTTATTCGTCTTTCAGCCGACTGATAATGTCAGGAATTCAAACTTGTATGACTACATGGTCTACTCTTCTCCCCCTCGCCTCTCGTCTTTAACTGACTCTATCACTGTGACTGTGATTGTGATCTTCCTAACTTCGAACCTCGATTCAATATATTGAGAATTTATTTTGTTTATGACGTCAGAGGCCTTATGTCAACCAACGCGACTAAATTTTCACATGGATTTTACATATGTCCGGCCAAACAAAGAATCTCCAATTTTAATTGTTCAATATCTAACCTATTTTTAATCATTATCTATAGACTCGCATTGTCCATTCTTTTAACTGACATATTTAATATCGTGTTGTTTCTAAAAGAATTAGCAATGGGCTGCATTCCTAGGATTTCAATCTATCCATTATCTAGTTTGCCTTCTTACCTACATGAGAAAGGGACAACTCTTCTTATCCAACAATAAGAGTTGGCATTAAACTTGAAAACGCGCTCGATTTAGTTTCCGAAAACATTTTTGCTAGTGTATTTCCAAATAACTTTTCTTTGTAATTAATTAAAATGAAAGGCAAAAATATTTTTAATATTTTAGCTTTGTTGTTACAAAAGTAATTCAGTTTTTCAAAATGTTTGCATTATTTCGGCTTGATGATCCTGCAGTAAATGAAAGCATATATTTTTATTGGCCAGTGTTTCGTGACGTAATCTTCATAAAATCATTTACAATGTACTTTCACAGTAAAATAATTCTCACACACCCGTAAAATATTACAATTTTTACTTAAGATTTAAAAAAAAGAAAAGATTTATGATTGCTAAAATGTTAAACATTTATTTATTTTCGTAAAACTAGTTATTTCTTAAAATGTGTTTTTATTTCAATTATATTTTTATGATGACGTAATCTACTTACGTTTTTTTTCTCTGGATATGTTGTTTAAAAATGCTTCAAACCAACCCATATTTTGTATTTGTATAAAAATGCAGTAATCATGTATACTTTTAACCAAGATAGCTTCATTTTTAAAATAAATTATTTTTGTTTTCTGTACAATTAAAAAATATGTAGATAGGGTTTCAGAGTTTTTTTGACATACCGATAATACGTTGTGCACCTGGAACCATGTCAGGTGACAGTAGAAACGAACAAATTCTGCATCAGTGCACTTGACATGCCCTTCAAAAATTAGGATCAATCAATTTTCATCGAATTTGTGAAACCCAAGTTATTCCATATGGTGCTAGCCATTAATTCGATCATGTTCCGTAAACCAATGTCCCTCCATGTATATATATATATATATATATATATATATATATATATATATATATATATATATATATATATATATATATATATATATATAACGTAAGTCTTTTTACAGATCCCCTGGTTTCCCATCCGTTTCTGGCTGTTAAACACATTGCAATTGATGAACAGTTACAAACCATTTGGTCAACCAAGGACACATATAATTCTATGCTATATATATATATATATATATATGGAATAAAAATTACAATTAAATTTACCAAAATGATCCAAGATGGTAAAATTAAATTATATTATAAATATTAAAGAATTAATATTTATAAAATTATCTCAGCCAGATGTAAAAGCTCGATAAAACCAAATAGGAAATAGAGCTTATATTAAATTCTTTTAACTTTCTTGAAATTTTACATTTGGATTTTACCGTCACTGAATTTTTTTATCTTCCACCAGACTATCCATTGATGTGTAATCACCTTTTTCTTCACCATATTCCCTCTGCTTCACTTTTTTTGTTTTCAAGTAAGATCTTCGACTTACTTGTTGTTTCATCAAATACTTCTGCATGCTAAATCCGATCCCGCATTTTGCTAATTCCTACCCTCTGATGAGAAGGAAAGTATTTCTTCGAAACTCCGCGGATTAAGGACTATCCATTTATCTAGTGTTTCCTTTTCAGATTAAATATGTGTTAAACTCATTTCAAAGTGTTTTTTAACATATTTTATTAACTGTTTGCTCATATTATACGCTCTATTTCCTATTTGGTTTTATCGAGCTTTTACATCTGGCTGAGATAATTTTATAAATATTAATTATTTAATATTTATAATATACTTTAATTTTACCATCTTGGATCATTTTGGAAAATTTAATTGTAATTTTTATTTTATTATAAGCTCCCATTTAGTTGAACTTTTTATTCTCTCCAGATATGTTTGAAAAGGAACACATTCCTCTGTCTGCCAAAACATCCCTATTCCTACCCAACAAGAATATATCCACAAATTTGTTCTCGATTTGAACGCTTTCCTAAAAAATATAAGGTGGAAGGCTTATCACCGTGACTTAAACATTAAAAATAAACTTAAAACGCCTATTTCCTCTGAAGACCCACTTCACCCAGAAATCATAAATGAACTCCCTATCAACCCTCAACTCTCATAGAGAACAAAAGAAATTCGAAAGAATTGCTGCCAAATTTTATGGATTAAAAACTACTACCTACCCTAAATACAACCCTTACCTCGAAGAGTTTGAGAATTCCATGTTAAATTTATTCAAAAAAATTAAATTTAAGAAACAAAAACACCATTATAATCCGGTTACTCGAAAAATAAATAATTTTGCCGAAAAAGTTAAAAAGAATAAACATATATTCGTCCCTGCTGATAAGACAAAAAAATATTATACACTTGACTATCCTACATATAAAAAAATTTTGTATAAAGAACTTAATAAATCTTATAAAATAGTCTCTCCTAAGACTTAAGATTCCATTAATTCTGAAGCTAAACTTTTACTGACTTCTATGAACATTCATAACTTCACTGAAATAATTTCTCCGGGTGCTCCTAGATTCACCCTCAAAGATCATAAACCTAATTTCTATGACAACCCCTCCATCAGATTGATCTGCCAATCTAACTCTGACTTAGGAGCTGTAAGCAAAAATATCTTAGATAGAATCATCCCTTCTATTAAAGAAAAAGTAGGTTTCCCTCTTTGGCTGAATTCAGATTCCGTAATTAATTGGTTTGTTTCCCTTAAAAATAAACACCTCCTTAACTTCATAACATTTGACATCCAAAATTATTATCAATCAATTTCTCCGATCCTTTTAAATAAGGCTCTTATCTTTGCTAAAAGAAATTCTGACTTAACTAATTTAGAAATAAAATTAATTCTCCTAGCGAGAAAGTCCCTCATACATTTTAACAATAAACTTTGGACTAGAAAGGATACCCCTGATAATTTTGACATCTTGATGGGTCCTTCTGACTCTGCAGAAGTTACCGATTTAGTGGGACTCTTCTTACTGAAAGCACTTAAATGCCACTTTAAACATATCCAAGGTGGTCTTTATAGAGACGATGCCCTTTTTACTACAACAGCCAGGCCAAGAGAGTACAACAAAACAATTAAAAAATTACATAACTTCTTCAATAACTTTGGCCTTTCTATAATTATCGAACCAAATAAAAAAACTTCAAATTTTCTAGACGTTACACTTAATCTTAACACCGAAACTCATAGCCCCTATCATAAACCTAATCTTGCGCTTTTATACGTCCATAAATCTTCTAACCACCTCAACTCAATTATAAAATCTATAGTACCATCTGTCTCTAGAAGAATTTCTGCTCTTTCTGCTGATAAAAAACTTTTAATCAAAATGCTACTTTCTTCAATAATGCCTTATGGAACTCAGGCAACAAGGAAAAGATTAAATACAACAATTATGCTCCTCCTGCAGGCCGCCTTAAATCTGTAATTACACACAATATGACTCGTAAGAAACCAGTTCAAATAACAAGATCTGCCGCTATCAATAACAATGAACCAGTCTACATTTATAATCCAAACCAAAATACGAATCGCAATGCCTCTAACCAACCTAGTCGCATCAGGAGAAAGAAAAATATTTGGTTTAATCCTCCATTTAGCCTAAATGTCAAAACTAATATACCTAAGGAATTCTTCAACATTGTACAAAACTCTTTCAAATACCCACACAGATATAGTTCTATTTTCAATAAAAATTAAATCAGGATTTCTTATTCAACAATGCCTAATTTAGCACAAAGAATCTTAACATCTAATAACAAAAACATTAAATCAGCCAAAAAAAATCCCTTTTCCAATTAAACCAAAAACTAACTGTAATTGTAATAACAAACATCTTTGCCCACTCAATAATGATTGCATCCATAAAGATGTTATATATTCTTGCACTATTACTGAGCTCCCACGCAATCCTCCCATAACAGACACTAATATTTCGTCTTCAAGTTATTCTTCTTCCCATCTTCCATCTGATATAGTTACTAATCCAATACACCACTCGAGCAGCCTTCCATCTAATATCATACAACTAGTAATAATAATAATAATAATAATAATAATAATAATAATAATAATAATAATAATAATAATAATAATAATATTTCTCCTAACAGCCATCCTAACACTAACAGCACTCATTATCCCCTCCAAACTAGTCCTCATACAGACATTGTCCCACCATTTGTTGAACACTATGAACAAAATTCAAACTATTTAATTAATACAAATCAGCAAATTAAAATTATTACCAGACCTCGAGCTTTTAATAATGTACATACTTATATGGGCGCTATTTCAACATTGATTAAGAAAAGAATACGAAACCACATTTCTTCGTTTAACAACTATAATTCTAATAATAACCAAGGAACTTCTCTAACCAATTTAATTAAAAAAATTAATTCTAACAATACCCCCTTCTCAATCAAATGGACTATCATAAAAAAGTTAAGTCTTATACTCCAGGCCCTAAGCCATGTCGTCTCTGCACAACCGAAGCTATAACTATAATTACTTCCCCTCAAAGTAACAATATAATAAATTCTAAAAATAAACTGATCTCTTTCTGTAAACATAAGTCCAAATTTAATTATGGCAATTTGGAAATTACATAGTTGTTACTTTTACCCTTTATATAGATAAACAATTTTTTTCTTTAACTTTATCGTTTTTCTACATACTTCTAAATATTTTATAATTTAATAATCTTTTATTTTAATTCTTTATCTCTTCTTTGCATGGCCGGTTATTTATCTACATTTTCTGCTTTATTCTTTAAACTTTCATATCTATCTAATATATCAATCAACCTACACTTTCATATCTTGTATGTATATTTACTTATATTTTACTATATGCATTTACTTACTTTTTTTCCTTGCTTTTTTCCTGAATTTGAAGATACCGGCCATACTCTCCCCTTAAATAATTTTTATTTTATTTTTTTATTTTATATTTTATATTTTATTTTTTATTATTTTTATTTTTATTTAATCATTTATTTATTTATTTATTTTATTCTTTATTTATTATTTATTTTCTATTTTTATTTATTAATTAATTTATTTATTTTCCATTTAGTGTCGTCTAACAACTCTTGCTGACATTTTTTAAGTGATGACCTGTACATTTCAGTTGACCTATATTATTTTGCCCTATATATTTTTTTCGCGCCTTTAACATTTCCTGTCTGGGTATTTTGACTTTTGTTTCCCTTTATTTTATATTTAACTTTATCATCATTTTTTCCCTCCTTTTTTCTCTCTCTCTCTCCTCTTTCCTTCCCTGATCTTTCTTATTTATATTTATGTCTCGGAAGTAGAGTGAAAAGCATATCTTATTTTTCTTTTATTAATATTATTAGAATCTTTTCTTTTTTCCTTGTACACATTTTTGTGAATTATTCCATGGATTTCTGCCTTTGGATTATTATACCCCATCTTCTTCCAATTACGGGATTTCCTTGGATTTTACTTGTACAAATGGAAATTCTTTTAACTTTCTTGAAGTTTTACATTTGGATTTTACCGTCACTGGGTTTTTCATCTTCCACCTGACTATCCATTCATGTGTAATCACCTTTTTCTTCACCATATTCCCTCTGCTTCACTTTTTTTGTTTTCAAGTAAGATCTTTGGCTTACTTGTTGTTTCATCAAATACTTCTGCATGCAAAATCCGATCCCGCATTTTGCTAATTCCTACCCTCTGATGAGAAGGAAAGTATTTCTTCGAAACTTCGCGGATTAAGGACTATCCATTTATCTAGTGTTTCTTTTTCAGATTAAATATGTTTTTAACTCATTTCAAAGTGTTTTTTAACATATTTTATTAACTGTTTGCTCATATATATATATATATATATATATATATATATATATATATATATATATATATATATATATATATATATATATATATATATTAGCAGAAGTACCCGTCGTTGACTGGGTTCAAAAACAGCCTACATAAAATTGACTGTGATTGATGAAAGTATGATAGGTTATGAAAAGGAGCGAGTAGTAAAGAGATAGGTTTTGATACTCAAAAATTTTTCCCTAAGCAAAATATGATGAAAGTAAAGATAATTTTCGTGAAAATATATTTTTTTATATTAACCTTGTTTCCATTCGTAGCCAATACTGACCAACAAAATTATGTTTCCTTACAAAGAGAAAATATTATGTATATAATAATATAAATATACAAGAAATAAATGTTACCATAGTCAATAAAAGTTACTTTTATGATAGAAAAGTTCATTGGTTTGTATTTTGAGTAGTTTAAAAAAATCAAAATGGCAGCGACTTCGAAATGGAGAGCCCCGTTTTCAATTTGAAGGAGGGGCACCTGAGCATTCTGTGTTAACAATTTAAGAGAGTTCCGTCAACGTAAGGAATATTTATAAATATATTTTAATGTTTTCTGTTATTTTGTGTTTGAGGAATATTCGATTATGGCATGTGTAGTTTATATAAAAATTCATTTAAGTAGTCATCGCGTCAAATTTCGTTTAATTTCGGTTCGCTGAAATTATTTCAAGTAAAGAGCATTAAAAACAATTTCAAAACAAAAACAAAACATGAACTGAACGCTCATTGACTATGGTAACATCTATTTCTTGGATGTTTATTTTTCGGGTAGTCGTTTGTTGGCTTTTCTGCTAAACACTCTTACTAAACAATATCGACGAAATATCGAAAAACAAAGAAACAAAAACAGTTTTGAAAAATAATGAAGATTTACTTACTTTAGTAAAATAATCCGAAACAGCAAAATGGGATATTAAAAAAGTAAACACGCAATTACTTTAGATTTTTAAAGCAAAGAATCGATATAAATATGAATAAGAAGAAAATGGCACCCTTTTCAAGCAGAACTGCTTCCTTTCAGTTTTACAGTATTGAACGGTGTAGTATTGCGTCGTCGGATCCAGGGTTGTACTATTGTAATGTAAAGAACACGCAGAAAGGGTTGTAATCAACTGAATCCATTCCAGTACACTGACAAAAAAAAAAAAGCTTAAACATATATATGAATAAAAATAAAAAGGTTATGTAAATATTTATTAAAAAACCTTGTTAAACTTTGTGACATATGTACATTCTATGGAGGTCAGGCGCGAACGAACACCCAATAATTTTATTATACCATATGTCTTCATAATTTTATTATACCATATTTCTTCAAACTGAAACATAATTGTCAAAGTATACTTTCGCAAATAGATACGAAAAGTCTTTGTTAAAGTTTGTGTCATATTTCCAAGAAGTACAGGCGCGAACGCAGACCCCACAATTTTATTATACCATCCCTATTTAAGTCGAAACATACTTATCAAATTATTCTTATGTACATCGATATCAAAACCCTTGTAAACGATTTTTTTTTTCATTTTTATTTCCATACTTTGGGGGCCAGGCGCGAACGCAGTCCCCACAATTTTTATGAACCATGGTTCCGCCAGATCAAGCATACCCATTCCTGATCCTCGATACATCTTCTATCATTATATGTAATCAGTTGTTTAAAATAGTCAACCATATAGAAGCCTATTCGTGACCCCCCACACACAGACAGACGTTCAGCTTTATATTATAGATTTCTTTATAATTTTATTATACCATATTTCTTCAAACATGATTGTCAAAGTATACTTACGCAGATAGATATGAAAAGTCTTTGTTAAAGTTTTTGCCATATTTCCATGGAGTACAGATGCGAACAGACCCCACAATTTTATTATACCATCCCTATTTAAGTTGAAACGTATTATCAAAGTATTCTTATGTATATCTATATCAAAAACACTTGTAAACGTTTTTTTTCATGTTTTATTCCCATACTATGAGGTCCAGGCGCGTACGCAGACCCCATAATTTTTATTTGGGGGCCAGGCGCGAACGCAGTCCCCACAATTTTTATGAACCACCATTCTTCCAGATCAAACATACCCATTCCTGATCATCGATACATCTTCTATCATTATATGTAATCAGTTTTTTAAAATAGTCAACCATATAGGAGCCTATTCGTGACCACACACACACACACACACACACATACTCTCACACACACATTCAGCTTTATATATATATATATATATATATATATATATATATATATATCTTGATACTGAAAATTTATTTAAATTTTCAAAAAACAAACTTATAAACCATCAAAGGAAGGTATACAAACTTTTAATTATTCGACAAGGAGTAAAACAAACAAACAAACCAAAACAACAACAACAACAACAACAAAAAACAAAACAAAACAAAAGAACAAGAAAAACCTTATTCCATGGAGTTTCGCAAGAATGCCAAGTTTCTCATCAGAGGGAACAGGATTGCAAAATATGCAATAAATTTTGCAGGTTAATGAATCACAGGAAACAAATGATATGAAGATTATCATATTTGCATAAAAAAGTCATTTAACAGTTTTGAACAGGTTTGAAGGGATTCAAGGAGAGTGAGAAAGCAAGAAACAGAAAAAAAGAGAGAGAGAAAGGATATGATGAAAATCCAATGGGAAAGATGGTAAAATTCAGAACAGGTATATATATACTAAAAGGTCGCCCGGTGTTGCCCGATCGATAAATCTGCTTAAATATAATATTTTCATTCAGGAAGCACAGGTCTGAATCCCCAATATATCAAGTTTCAAGTCTGTAGGCTAAAAATTGATAGGGTAGTTTGATTGTGATCTTTCTATACATACAGTGACAAGGAATGAATAAACAAATCTGAAATTCACTATTTTTTAATCCTTTTTTTCTTTTCTTTTTGTATTTAAATATGTGTTAAAAAGCATTACTACATTTGGCGATATTTCCGATATATATATATATATATATATAAAGAGAAAGAGAAAAAGAGAGAGGATGAAATGAGAGAGAGGGAGAAAGAAAATGAAATGATTAAAAATTTGCTTTACATATTAATTCATCAAAATTCAAAAACAAAAACTATAATAAAAAATCAAACATCTATAATATTGACAATTTTAATTTGTGATTTGCGTATCAACCAATTCAGTGATCGATTTTGGATTTTGACTGTATTTACAATTTCAAATAACATTTTCGAATATATATATATATATATATATATATATATATATATATATATATATAAAGCTGAACGTCTCTGTGTGTGTGTGTGTGTGTGTCTGATCACAAATAGGCTCCTATATGGTTGACTATTTTAAAAAAACTGATTACATATAATGGTAGAAGATGTATCGAGAATCAGGAATGGGTATGTTTGATCTGGCAGAACGGTGGTTCATTAAAATTGTGGGGCCTGGGTTCGCGCCTCCCCCCCAAAGTATTGAAATAAAAATGAAAAAAAAAAAAAAAAAACGTTTACAAGGGTTTTGATATAGATGTACATAAGAATACTTTGATAAGTATGTTTTAATTTAAATAGGGATGGTATAATAAAATTGTAGGGTCTGCGTTCGCGCCTGGCCTCCATAGAATGGAAATAGGCACAAACTTTAATAAAGACTTTTCATATCTATCTGCATAAGTATACTTTGATAATTATGTTTCAGTTTGAAGAAATATGGTATGATAAAATTATGGGGTGTTCATTCGCGCCTGACCGCATAGAATGGAAATATGGCATAAAGTTTAACAAGGTTTTTTTTAATATAGATCCACAAAATATTGTGATAAGTGTTTCAGTGTGAACAGGTATGGTATAATAAATTATGGGGTTTATCTATTTTATTTTTACTTTCATCATATTTTGCTTTGGTTTTGATACCCCCAAATTCGAAGCTATCTCTTTACAACCCTTCCTTTTCATAACCTATCATACTTTCATAAATCAGAGTCCACTTTCTGTAAGCTGTTTTGAACCCAGTCAACGACGGGTACTTTTGCTAATTTATATATACGTACATATATATATATATATATATATATATATATATATATATATAAACAGAGAGAGAGAGAGAAAGAGATAGAGACAGAAAAAGATAGAGACAGAAAGACAAACAGACAAACAAACAGACAGATAGGTATAGAGAGGAAAAATAGAAAGACCAGCAGAAATGTGAGGTCGAGTAATACCATACGTACGGTAGAACCCCGGGATAAAATGACCCCAGAATGCGGTGGCCCCGGGATACGTGTTTCACGTTACGACGTGGAGTTCCATGTTTTCCAGTCCATGGTTACGGTATTTTCCCTGTCTTACGGTGTTATTTATAATGTTATTTGATTATATACATGTGTATTATATACTGTACTGTATTTTGTTACTAATTTTTAATATGAACTTTATAAAATTTTTGATTAGGCCCCACCATACGGCGATTTCACCTTACAATCTCAACCCCGGAACGGATTAATGCCGTATTCTGGGATTTTACTGTATATGGAAATTTACATATACGTGCATATATGCATATATTATGCCATTCACATGTGCGACTGTCTATAAAACATTTTATTTGTTTCTGATGATTTGTGTGATGGCTACATCGGCTAAATGCACAACTAAACTCCGATACGATTCTTAAAAAAAATAAAATTAAAAAATTGGCCTCTATACGAAAAATGAATATAAAAATATAATTTTGATTGTGGGTTGACATTTTTGGTATATATATATATAGTAACAAAATACAGTACAGTATATAATGCACATGTATATAATCGAATTAAAAATTTAAAAACACAGTAAGGCGGGGCAAATACCGTAACCAGAGGCTGGAAAAACATTGCATTCCACATCATAACCTGGAGAAACCTATCCTAGGGCCACAGTATCCGGGGGTTCTAATATATATATATATATATATATATATATATATATATATATATATATATATATATATATATATATATATATATATATATATATCATTATTTTGGGGGCAGTACAAAACTTTATTATAGCCATGAAAACGGGAAGACTGAGGTTTTTGGTTCCATGATAAAAAGAAGAATGGAGGAAAAATATTTAATGAAGATAAAAAAAAAAAAATGAGAGGAACGACTATGTTCTGTCCCCCCTCACCATATAAATAATGTTATTTACAAAATTTAAATGTAGTTGCAGTGCCAACTACGTGGGCAGAACAACCCTCAGGTTAGATGGTCGCGCACAATAACACGTAACGTGTAAACTCCGGAATGGAATCTACCAACCAACGGGTATTTTGAGCAATACGTATGGTTCTGCTATAACGGACCATTTGCTTAAAAACCCGCGATGTGCAATGAATTTCAGCAGTGACTTATTTTCTGTCTTGTGTCACGCTCACTCGTTATTTCATTTGAAGGTTGTGGAGACTATTCACGTCCGGTTAAGGAGACCTTCTCTCTGTAAGCAGAAGGATTGTCTTTTAGTTTTGGACGTAATTTGTCTCTAAGGCGTATTCTCCCCATATCATAACGATAGATTTATTTTAGTCGTTCCTCTCATTTTTTCTCCCCCACCCGATAATTTTATTTTATTTTAGTCGCTCCCCACATTTAAATTCGTTTCCCTATATATAAAAAAAGAAAACCCTCGATATGGCTTTTGAAAAATGAGGGCGGAACCTGGTTGACCGACTCTGCCCCATTATCTATTTTATTTAACCTTCATTAAATATTTTCCCTCCGTCCTCCTTTTTATCATGGGTACAAAAAAACTCATGGATAAAAAAAAAAATCAGTTTTCCCTTTTTCATAGCTGTAATATATATATATATATATATATATATATATATATATATATATATATATATATATATATATATATATATAGAGAGAGAGAGAGAGAGAGAGAGAGATGTTTTTATTTGTTTTTGTTAGCGATACTTTTTGAAAGAATTCAATTATTTATACGAAAGAGCATTTTTATCTAAATGCGAGTTTGAGATAATTTTTCTCTTTGACCAATTTGGTACCTCCTAAATGGGGAACGGCATATATATTATTTTTAAAATATAATTATCAACTGACACGTGTTTCGTCGTCTACGACTCATCAGAGTGGCTGAATTTAATCTTAAATATATATAAATAAAATACGTATTATATATGTTTGAAGCCAAAACAACGCATTATTACAAAATAAACACAGATTTATTTTGTTTGAAATTCATATTGAAATTCATAAATATATTTCGAAGACGTATTTTATTTTATTCAAACTCAACCAGCGCTTCTAAGAAACAAAAATCTTAACACACACACACACACACACACACACACACACACACACACACACACACACACACACACACACACACGTGATCTTGGTTTTCCAATTCGGTAATGGTTATTTATCACGTGATTATAACGCGCTACATAACCGTAGACCTCAGACGCATATAACCATGGATCCGTCCGAAACAATTTGTTAGTCAATTTGGTTTTTATTTCATTGAATCACTGTTATAAGTAGCTAATTACTCTAATAATATGAAAAAAAAAGTCTTAGATTTTAAAATTACCAGACATGAAACGCTTGGTGGATTATGTAAGTAAAACCAAAAAATAGAAAAATAGCTGTTCGTTATCAAAATATACTTAGATTCGTATTTTATATATATCCGGTAGAATATCAATCGCGGAAATAACAGATTTCCATGGCGGTTTCATTACAAAGATACGTAATTTTTAAAGGTAAAACAGACGCATAATCCATTCAATCAAGTATTTTTTTTTTCTGTTCAATATCATACATTTTTTTCATAGCATGCCGATGATATACTGTGCACCTGGAACCATGCCGAGTGACAGAAGAAACAAACAAATTCTGCATCAGTGCATTTGACATACCCTTCAAAAATTAGGATCAATCAATTTTCATCGAATTTGTGAAACCCAAGTTATTCCATATGGTACCAGCCATTAATTCGATTACGTCCCGGAAACCAGTGCCCCCTCCATATTATCTCTATATATAAAGATGTAGTGTGTGTGTGTGTGTGTGTACAATACTCCTACAGCCCACCCCAGTGAACCGATCATGACCAAACTTGGCATGATGATATTCCCCCACTTAGGGATGGTGCACACTATTTTTCAAAGTTAAGGTCTAAAGTCAAGGTCATAGCCTAATGTATATATACTCTTCTAGAGCCCACACCATTAGACCAATTACGACAAAACTGACATTATGATAATCCTCCACCTAGGGATGGTGCACACATTTTTCAAGGTTAAGGTCAAAAGTTCAAGTCATATCATATGTATACAGGGTGGAACGATCAAGTTGTCGCCCTAAAGAAAACAACACTACAGCTTTATTTTAAAACTTTTATTGAAAAAATCAATTCAGCTTTTAATATATAGTAGAGCTAACACCTATTCAATGTTGCCGTTTCCAGCCTCTATCACAGCCTTGATATAGGTCCGGAACTGGGAGCATGCCTTTTCCACAAGCACCGACGGGAGCTCGGCGAATACTCGGCGATCAGACTGACTTTGATGTTGTGGAAAGTCGTGCTGGTGATGTTTTCGACATATGATCAAACGAAGTAGTCCAGCTGGTTAAGGTCGAGAGAGTAGTAGTAGTAGTAGTAGTAGGAGGAGGAGGAGGAGGAGGAGACAGGAAAAGAAAAATACACTTTTTCTGAAGCTAAGCCTAGGTATCTTTAGACTTGTGGGCCGGCACCAAGTCTTGCGGCCACACCCAGGGTCTACCAATGGCCACCTAATTGCACCAAAGGATCACTACACTCTTCAGCAAACCTAACTTTGGTGTTGACTTTCAAGCCGACTTCGAAGATGTGAGGTGGCATGATGTGGCTCTCACTTGAAACCACACCAGAGACCATAACCGTGGCCAGAAACTTTGTTTTCATCACCCTGGGCACGTTTCTGTTATTCGTGGCAATCCAGAGATGCATTTTGCGTGTGCTGGCAATGGTCCTGTTGTCATGGATCGATAGGGAACATGAATTGTACAGCAGCACATCTCCGATCTCACGCATAGAACATTGTGTCACTTTACGACATGATAGAAGGTTCTTACCGCTCATGGAATTTGTACACGACTGGCCAACTAGTAGATGGTCTGCAAAAAAAAAAAAAAAAAGAAAAAAAAAAGAAGAAAACCGGTTTTCATCGAACGAAAATGGAATCAACTCGTCTTTTCTAGGGCGACAATTTTATCGTACCACTCAGTATATACTCTGCTACAGCCCACACCACTGGACCGATCATGACCAAACCTGGCATGATGATGGTCCCTCTACCTAGGGATAGTGCATACCATTTTTCATGGTTAAAGTCAAAGGTCAAGGTCATAGCCTATGTATACATATTCTCATACAACCCAGATCGCTGAACAGATCATGACCAAACCTGACATGATGATGGCCTCTGACCTACGGATGGTGCACACTATTTTCCAAATGTTAAAGACGGGACTTTGCTAAACACACACACACACACACACACACACACACACACACACACACACACACACACACACACACACACGCACACACACACACACACATATATATTTATATACATACATATATATATGCCCACTATAAGAGGCTATACATGCATACATACATACACACACACATATATTATATATATATATAATATATGATATATATATATACACATATATATATATATCATATATTATATTTTTTTTACAAAAGGATTACTACTTATCAAGACCTGATAGCCACTCGAAGATAAGGGTTCTTGAGTGTATGGTAATCATCAGGACTACATCATAATAATCGTTCGTAGTGGGAATTTGGTGTAATTTGATTATTTAAGAGGACGGCTCAGCAAAAATTTGTTTATATTGGACTTGAAGACAACCAGACAGTAGTAAGCTGAAAAACAGGCCAGCAGAACAGTTCTAGGCAAAAAGGTTAGTTCATGGAATGTACGTTTAGATTTAAGTACAGATAGAGAGTGGTGGAAATTGTTGATAGTGGTTGTAGCTAGACGAGTGTTTCTGTGAAAATTTGACAAGAAGGGGGGGGTTCATGGATTGTAGTTCAGACGAGCAGTCGCCATGAAAATAACGATAAAGCAGAGATAGACTAGCAACGTCTCTTCTGTGAGAAAGAGGTAGTAGAGAAGAGAAAAAGGCATCACCCACCAGGTTTTGAAGCCAGTTTTTACTGTGTCGAGGCAGGATCGGTAACTTCGAGCAGCTCCTGCCCAGATTTGGCAACAGCACTCCATTCTAGGACGTACTTAGCTTTCATACAGGTAAAGGATTGCATCAGAAGGGCGATATCTACTGGAGTGGTACAATGATCCAACCATTTTCCGGTGACTTTGACAACGGATTTGATGTATGTGCTCCATTTCAGATCTGGGGTGAAAGTCAGACCCAGAAGCTAGTCAAAGTATGATGCTTCCCAAAAACGTGAACGATTCATTTTAATTGGAGTCAAATTGAGGTCAGAGCGTTGATGGTGAAAAGAGAGAAGCTTGGTTTTAGATACAATAAAATCAACCTCCTTCCCCCATCGCAACCCGTGCCCAATATCAGAAAAAGAGAATCTAAAGAGCTTGGTCATTACTGTGAAGTGTTGCTGTAGATGGTAGTGCCGTCTGCATAGATGTCTACAGAATTATCTAAGAATGTGATTTGGGAGATCATTGATGAAGATGAAACCCTGACGTCAACCACTACTCTTATAAGCTTATAAGACAGAAATGGTTTAATATCTGAGAGGACATTTGCAGAAATTCTCTAGCTGGCGATGTTGTGAATAAAACCTTTATGTCCAAACCCTTTGATATGTCAAGAGTAATTGCTCTGGAAACGAAGCCCCCCACTGAGAGATTCACTAATCCTGTGTGATATTACAGTTAGTACATCAGTGGTAGATTTAGCAGAACGGAAGCCATATTGTATGTCACTGAGTAGGTTATTTTTGCTGACGTTGTTGACAACTTTCCTGTTTAACACAGAGAG